>NC_092694.1:7939732-8169942 GCF_964275005.1 Diadema setosum | reverse complement strand
GCTACACTTGAGATTCTCGCCCTGATTTTCATAGCAGCGTTTCCTCATTAGGAACAAGTAAAGCTTTCATTTTTATTTCAGCTTAACAGGTTCTGCACTGATTAGATAAAATGGATGTGTGTGGTTTTTTTTTTTCTATTTGATAGCATTTTTCTCAAAACTTTTCTCTCCTTAATTTCAATGACTTCATTTGTTGTCGAAACTCTATCTCGCAAGAATGTTTTCTTTATGTGCACTCAATGAAAGAGTACCACACGCCTTCCACATCATATCGACGTACACAGACAGGCAAGTATCACCAATGAAATAAGATACAAAGAAAAACACTGGAAAACAAAACAAAGCAGAACAGACAAGATCATCCCAATAAACAACTTAAAAACTTTACAAATATAATAACCAAAACAAACAAAAAGAAACAAATATAAAAAAAAACAGACAAAAATGCACTATATAGAAAAGGTAAAGATTAAGATAAATCTCTACGAAAGAAATACTAACGTGAATTACAAACATACACTCTGAAAATTAGGCATACACTTTTTTTTTGTCAATACTAGCAGTCATTTAGCATTATCGTAAGTGCATGTTCGCTTTATTTAGCTATTGTCAAGGGGGGGGGGAACTAAGTGAGTCTTAAGTCGCAGCTGCAGTGTAGTTCACAGCCTCAAATTGTAAGTGATTTAAACGCAAGCTATACCCTTAAAGGTAGGGAATCCCATGTGCATGCCTTGAATGAAGAGTTGTATAAATACAGTGGTATGTTGAAGAGAGTATCATTTTAGAAACTCCCATAAAGTATTGAAAGTGGAAGGTAACATTTAGTACATTTTTATTGACCGTTAGATTTTGAATTGAATTTTTTTCGGGGCTCACCGTAAATTCCAGTACATTACTAGGCTACCTTTGCAGACCCATGCACTGCATGTGTTTCCATCATGTATATTTTGTGAAGAAAGTTCATCAAAACTTACAAACATTTCTATATACATTCTTGCCACACACTCTATATGTTATTACATCAGCTCTTATACTTTAAGATTTGTGTTTATAGATAAAAAATTACAGAAGACTGCAACAAAAAGGCTTAAGTGTGGCTGACACACAGAACTACTGAGTAGTTGAGTTTTGTGCATTATTCAAATTGTAGATAACTGTTGACTTCCAAATTTCTCAGCAGTGGCCTAAACAAGTCCCCTGAGGTTCATATTTAATGTTTTGCTGCATTTTGGGAGGTCTGTAAAATGTATCCCCTACCTTTAACAAATTCTACCTTCAGCAAATGTTACGGAGGCTGAAAATTTAAACTGTCCGATATTCATTGAGTTTTTTTCCCCCAGCCAACATCGTTCCGTCCATCTCCTCAGTTTGTTCCTCTCCCGTTGATACTCACACACCACACAATACACACATGCGCACATTTTTTCAGTAATCTGAATCAATTAACATTCAAACAATAGAAATATAATAAGCTGATACCGCAGTACAAAGTAACAAAAAATTAATGATCACATATTCAAACACACACACACACACACACACACACACACACACAGGTGTACACCGGCACACGCACATACAGACAAACACACACGCACATGCGCTCACACACGTATTCACTCATTATTTTTTTTTATCTCCGACCTAATGAACGCTGATGTCATACAGATAGATGTTATACATCGGCTTGCAGTCGATACGGATCTCAGCCACGTAAACGAAAAGTATTTAAACAGTAAAGAAACTAAGAAATATAACAAGTGAAAGAGAAAAATCAGGGAAGGGCGTCCCTTGGAAAAATGGATAGAGAAAATAGTAACGACAATAACTAGACGCCATATGGTGTGAACTGAACGAAATTACCGGTGCATTAGTCATACTCATAACAGGCCGATCTGACATTGGACACCACTATAGTCTACGCCAATCAAACCTCATTTTGCCATGTTCTCATATTACTTTTTTTTTCCACTAAAGAACGAGACTGCTTCTTTCTATGGAGTACTGTATTCATCTCATTTTATTTCTCGTAATGTAAACCACGTCTTCAGCCTATTTTCCTACTTTGATTGTATACATTTTCCCTCTATATTTCTGTGTTCTAAGCATGATATGAAGCGATAGACACCTGGGAATCCAAAGTTTTTAATCCTACTGAGACAAAACTAACAAACAAGTGTGAAATATAAGCCCATTACCCAACTTCTCAAAAGCAGGAACAAAAACAAGCGAAACAAATACGAGTATAGAAGTCTGCCTTGAATATTGCATGAGAAGTTTTCTGTTAAAATATCTTGGGCATGACTGAAGGATAGAGACACAAATAGACAAATACACAGAAAGATAGATAGAAAGAGGAGATCGAGAGGGGGGGGGGGCAGGGTGGGTATAGCGTATCAGGGCAATTACCCCCCCCCCCCCCCCAGTACAATTCCTCAATCTCCCCACCCCCCCCCCCCTCCCCTGACTAATGGATATGATTAAAGTTAGGGTTAGGTTTAGGGTTAGAGTTTGGGACAGGGTTAGGTTTAGGTTCAGGATTAGAAAGGTTAGGGTCAGGGGAAGGGTCTGGGGTAATTGTCCATCGGGTGATTGCCCTAGACCCGTGGGTTAAAAGCTCGTATCCAGCTTGGCTCAGTGTTATAATGTATACTCGATCTCTGAGTCTATGACATCATCAACTAAACTAGTGGGACTCTCGAATCAGGATTAGAGCTCTTTTTTTTGTAGCTTTAGTTTTAGTTAGAGGTATTGTTTACCATTGGGAGCCGTGATTAAAAAACATTCGAGTAATCATATTTGATGCGTACATGTGTAGGACAGGTGTATCACGAAATATCCCACCATATAAAGATTTCACTTTAGAGCTTAAAATATAAAGAGACATCACTATTTCTCTTAATAAACCATAACTGTAGATTTTTTTCCATGGAAATCGGAAATCAGTTTACAAGGCATTCATTATAGATTTTCTGTTAACATTCATTAAAATGAGGACTAGTGAAAGAACAAGTATTTGTGTATTAAAAAGCCAGCAATTCTTTCAAACGCTGTTGAATACTTCTTTTGACATTCGGGGTTTCAACTTTCAATGTAAACTGCACTTTACATATAATTTTTATTGTTATCGGAAAGCCCGAATTCTTATCAAGGCCTGAGTGGAGCAGACTAACATTTTCGTTCGAGCAAGATTTAGTGAAAGACGGAGTAGTTCCTTTCACAAAGGGCTTTGTTACAAACAGACCGGCTGACCACGCCCAGAATACGTGAGTCACTGTCAAACCCTGTTTCCAGCACTTTCTTCCGTGCATTAAAGACGCCCCAAATCGTTACATCATTGTCATGGTAACGGGGAGGAAAAATCGCCAGTTTGAATTTCCTCGAATCGGGCCCTTCCTCTGACGACATGAGATGCCTTCAGTGTTAGACGTCTCCCGTCTTTAATTTTCAACACATTTGAATTGAAGTTGATATCATGGTGTCAAAATGTCATTAAGTTCATTTGGCGGTGAGAAACATGGGCTTTTTTCAATATGTTTTCCTCTTATTTTTCATGAATTTCAGTCAATGCATCCATGCAATTCAATTCAATATGGTTTATTGGGCGAATATAAAATAACAATCCAGCCCCTCGAAGCCTGATACGGTTGCTTTACATTAGACTCATAAATAAAATTAAAATAACACTGATAATATAAGGCTACATGAGGATAAATTACGTGCTATTTATACACATCAGACCAGTAATTGGAAGAAATCGAGGAATCTTTTAGCCGTACACTCCAAACGCTATATTGGCAAAATGTAATGTCAAATGCATGAGGTTATAGGGCAACAACAAACACACAACAACAATTAATGAGGCCATGAAACATAATAGCGTTTAATCATTTTTAACAAAAGCATTATCATTATTATTTTTTTTTTTGTTTCTGACATTTCGAGACCCAGCTCCCTCCGATGATCTGCTTGCTAACCATTTGTTAACGGTACGGCTATACGGTTACAGCTCGTTATTCCGAAGGTTCGTTATTCCGAAGGCTCTTTATTCCTAAGATTCGTTATTCCGAAGGTTCATTGTTCCGAATTTCATTTTCGGATTAACCGATCTTCGGAATAACGAACCTTCGGAATAACGCCACAAATTTTCGGATTAAGGACCCCTTTTTCATTTACGGATTAACGAACCTCTAGGTACAGGGAATTTGCGTGTTTCGGATTAAAGACCCTTCGGAACAACGAACCTTCGGAATAACGAACCTTCGGAATAACGAACAGCACCCCGGCTATACTCCTGCATGACTTTTAACCCTTTCTGTACCAGGAACTTTGGACAGTATTTACAACGCTATGGGGTTTTCTGTGCTAATCGGTACTCAAAGCACCCATTAAAGTATGGCTATAGATCATGTTCTCCCTAAATTTGCTTCAAATGGGTTGATATTGCATTTTCTTTATAGCTTGCAACCATAACGCATGCAGTGGTTTTCACGGGAAAGTGCGAGCGAAGCCTAGTTGTCGTTGTTGTCACTGTCATTATCTTTGTCCTTGTTATCACTGTTGCTGTCGTTTTCCCACGAAGTAATATGTGTAAGTTTGCCGAATGAGAGGTTGATAATGGAATGATACTGACGAGTCATTTTTCTATCCCGACAATTTTTGCTATTGCAAAAATCACCTAATCAACTTATCCTGTACATCATTTCCCAACAGCGAACAAACATTGTATATTTTTTCACATTATAATTACTCCCCTCATAAATTATAACGCTATTATGAATATTTATAAGACTTCAGGGGCCAAAGCGTTCCAAATATGCGCGAGTATCTTGGATAGTACATTAAACTTTACCTGACTATAGAAAAAAAAAAGTCTTACACCATCGCACAGCCGTGTTCCATGTCCAACCCGTGGCAATGAATAAGGTAGCTTGAACATCAGATATACTCGGCAAAACGACAAGTCTTGTTCCCGTAGTGCTATCTTGCGTCAACAAGCACTTGCAAACATATAAAGTGCAGAGTGTCAAGCCAAGGTAAAAAAGGGACAAAACAAAGGAACAAAAATCAACGATCACAGCAACAACAATAACAACAAAATCTGACAAAATGCAAGGAAGAAAAGTCCCACATAAGCAAGAGGCGTGAGAATATTACGCTGCGCAGAGCGTTCTAAACATATCTCCGATAGTCCTGATACGCCAGTATACAGGATGTGACTCCAAACTCACCGATACCACCAGGTTAAAGTTATTTGCAGCGCGCTGATAAAAGAGTTTACTATACCTTCGCTTCTAAACTCCTGTCATGAGTATTTGACGCATCAAATTCTTACCTGTTCTCTCTCTCTCTCTTTTTAAAATTTAATAGCCATGATAACCCTTCTGCCAAATAAAGCAAGCTTGCCCGGATATGAGGTGCTCTTCTTCTTTCCTGTACAAGCGCATCTTTGTGTTATTTCCCGTTTCCAAACCTTGGATTTGTTGTCCAGTCACCTTGTTGATTAGAAGAGGTCGAGATAAAGATTGCCCCAACACGTGTGTAAGATGACCACACGCACTCTCAACGGTCAAAGATCTCGTGACACCAAGAATTCCTGTGAGATCAAGAGGTCAGCTATTTTCATGACCTTTGGGAGACATGTTGAATTTCATATACCCCATATTAAGATCTAAACATAATGAATGATACTGAGAATTCTGATCATATAATATAAAGTAGAGATGATGATAAGTGTATCTATTATTGTATCTACAATTGATATTATAATCAAATTCATGTGAAACTTTCATGATGCTTATTTTGTTATCTTGCAATTATCTTCAAATTGTTATCTTCCAATCATTACAAATTTCCTCTGCATTATTATACATACATATATAATATCTCTGTTTATTTGATGGAAATGAAGATAAATTTGAATCCTGACTCTTGAAATCTTCATTATCATGATTATGATCGTGTCCTGCAGAAGTCTTTTTGTGCATTATACATTCCCCTGTTAAAAAAACAAACAAACAAAAACTTGATTATTTCATTAATTGACATGCGCGATCTTGTGTACTTAATATGCTTTTCTAAGAATTAGGGTTAATGAAATTGTATTTCACGCTATGTCTCTGTACTTTTCTTTTTTATCATAAAAATATAGATTTTATTCAATATACATTTTCTACACATACACTTCTAACAGTATAATTTGCTGCATTACACTCACTGAAAATTATCAAAATACCATCATAACAATGCTTAACAATGAATGAAATATTTTTTTTCTATATACTAAATTTTTTCCATATTTGTAAAAAACACAACACAAAGGCGTTTATTATAAAAATACGATAAAACATATCTTTCTTTCGTTTCATGTATGCGTACTTGCATAAAACAGTGTGAAAATTGAACTAGGTGTGGAGATGATTAAATTTCAACTTTTCCGATACTGATTCTGATATTGTCAATATGTGACTTGAATGGTTTTCGTCCACCTTTTCACATCATCTATAAACAAAGAGGTGCATTGACTAAGCGGCATTCATCATATGGCTATATCGTGGCTATAGCTTACTTCCCCTGTTTCCGAAGCGACCTCCTTTTTCTACTCAATTCTTACGAAATACTCCGCCATGATGGCAGGCATCTGCACTTTTCCAGTCTTACTGCGTGCAGCAACTCAGCTCTCTCAGCTCTCTTTCAGTTATCGTTGTTGCTGTTGGTGTTTGATTGTTTGTACTTTCTTGGGTACGTATTTTATGCATGATATGCCTTCGGAAAAGTGCGTTCTTCATCTTAACGTTTGTGGTGGCGATGAAGAGAGAAAAAAAAAAGACAAGCAGAAAAAACGAAACAAAACAAAACGGAACGCCGAAAATTGTGCCATAAAAGTAGAGCTCACGAGTGTGATTTATCGGTGCGAGCTCCCGGGTTTCGTTGTGCGGTCAATGGCCCCGCGGACAGCGGGGCAGGTGGAGAAAGGAAACACAGGGGGAAATTGCTTTCGGAAGTATTACCGACTCATCAATGGGAATTCGTTCCCACTTTATCTGTCATTAAGAAATAAAGACAGCCACGGTAATCCTCGCGAATAAAAACATAAAGAGAGAGAGAGAAAAAAAAAACAACCCTGAGAAAACAGAAAATAGTAGAAGTCAGTAACCCCACATTGCTACAATATTCCCAGGCTATGTTCTTTGTTTCTTTTTTTTGAAAGTCATCCAAAAAAAAAAAACTTTGAGAACAGTTTCAGAAGGCTTTTGTATCTAAAATAAAATGCGGACTTAAGCATTTTAAAAGTTTCATCGCAAAATGAAGTAACACCATTCTTGTCACTTTGAGGTATTTGGGATTATATCTGAAAAAAAAGAAAAAAAAAAGATACGGTGAAAAGTTTCATCGCAAAAGGGAATATCTCCGTTCCTGTCAGTTTGAGATATTTGGGATAAAATCTGCTGAAAAAAGTGAGGAAAATAATAGAAAAATAATGGCATACAGTATATTTTCAATCATTAGTTGCAGAATCTCCTTATGTACTAAAAGTGCATGAGGTACACTTCAAAAATTTGTGTGTTAAATATGAAACACGGAGCTGGTGTTAAATTTCCTGTGCTCATTTGCGGTGTCCAGCTGTCACGTACCTTGGTGTGTCACTGTCTTCAAAATGTAAAACTTTTACACATAGGTATAAGTTAGGACTAGTTGCTGTTTTTCTTGTTGATTTAAAACTTCATGAAGACGAACAATAACTTGTCGATAAAATGCTTGATTTTTTAAGAAAAAAATGTGAGCACATTTACATGTACACCAAAGTAACACCAATTGGTGTGGTCTCCTATTGACACTGGGCTGGTGTTATACCATTGACATTATCACCAGCAATGTCGAATCAGCACGTTATGTAGTAGCAATGTTGAATTAACACCAGCACAGTGTCAAAATATCACCATGCAGCTACAGTGTCAAATTAACGCCACGAAGGGCCAGGTGAACACTTTTCAACACCATCACAACGTACTTTGACACCTGTCGGTGTGGATGGACACTTGATCGATCTCTATGCAGTGTTTATCATTGGCAAGGTTTGCTCCATCTGATGAGGGACTTACTTGAAATATTTTGAAAATGACACCTTAAAGGGTATGTACAGTTCTGGTCGAGGTGAAGATTTAGCTTTTAACATTTTGTGAGATATTCAGAAACCACTCTATGAGATGCCAAAGAGCATGCAGTTCTAATGGGTATCAAAAGTTTTTTCGATGAAAATCGGTTTTGAAATGGCTGAGATATCCAAAAACAAGGTGAAACAAAGAGATACTAATAAAGTTGGGGCATGTCGCCTTTTATTATTAGCACTATTTTGGATATCTCGGCCATTTGAAAACCAATTTTCATCAAATAAACGTTGAATCCTTCTTAAAATTACATGCTCTTTCATATTTCATAGGAGGCTTTTCATTATCTCGCTTAGGAATGTTCAAAACATGAATCCCTACCTCAACCAGTACTGTACAGTCCCTTTAAATCGGTTTGCGATCAAAATCTTCATTTCATGAACAGTCCATGTCCACTTTGTCATTCATCCTTCTTGTGTAATAAAACTGAATGAAGAGTGTTGGTAGTACATATCCACCTTTTGTGAAATATAATGACGGAGAAAAAATACATCTTTCGCAAAGAAATCATTATTATTTTGAAGTAACTGAGATATATTAACTGTTCTCTCTAAATAATTGACCAGTTACCTGGATTCCAACTGCTGAGGTTTTCTCTTTTTTCTTTTCTTTTGGTATCGAATAATGTGTGAGGATTTGATATCATTTGTATGATTCAAATGCGTAGTTGCAATCAAAATTGCTTGCTGAAAAATATAAAAGATAATATAAAAGATAATTTTTAATATTCTTGTAAATTTCCTAATTAAGCTTGGGTCTAATATCACGAAATTTCGAACATTCTGTCTCATTTTACTCCTTCTATCAACAGGAAGTCAAGAGGAGTGGAAGTGCAAATTAAGGACAACTTCAAAGATCAGTAAACTGTTAGAAGAAAATTATGATTCAGAATAATATAGACTTAAATAGTGGGATAATGTGTTCTAAATATTTCATGGAATTAATAGCCCCATTCTCTCTCTCTCACTCTCTTACTTATATGGAGGACTCCTTCGTATAGATTGGATCTATTCCACAGTCCTCAATGCGCATCGTACTTCTCGTTGCTTGGCAACCGTCATCCCATGAAATATACTCTACCTGATATTGTGAGACCTTCACGATCGTCGATGCACTTTTGCGATCATAACAGCTGATCATTACTAAATGTCTTTTGCATGCTACGCATTCATTCTATGATTTCATAACTTTGTATAAGACTATAAATCAGTTTAATTTTTCTTTATCTATGTGCATGTGTGTGACTGGGAGGAGGACTTGTTAATGTAATTCTAACGGTAGCTTTCTCCTTTCAAAGATTACGTGAGGGAGAAATATCTACCGGTCTTAAAAAGTTGTGTTTAGGGATCTCGTTTTGTATGCAATCTGTAATAGAAATTATCTTCTCTTGACGCACCCCTTCTTTTTACTCACACGAAAGTATCGAACATGTATGTGCATGTATGTATGTGTCTAGGTATAGAGGTATGTCGAGTTGATCTGGCGAGTCTAGTATCGGGAGGTTTTATCATCTCCTCCCCTTCCATTCTTTTCTCTCTCTCTCTCTCTCTCTCTCTCTCTCTCTCTCTCTCTCTCTCTAACCTTTATTCCACGAGCATCATGTTGGACCCTCTTGTTTTTCTTAATTGTAATGTTATTTGTTATCGGTTGCCAAACAGTCAAACAGTCAAGCGTTGTGCTTATTATTGGCAATTGTTCTGTATGCAAATTATGAACATGTTACTCATGTAATTATACTGCAGATGTATTGTATAATTGATGAACATGATGAAAATTGTTGAAAGTATACTACCGGTATTTTGTACTTTGTTAATGAAATTGCAGAAAGTTGATGTATTTGAAAAAAAAATGGCATACAGAGAATAAATAAATCAAATCAAATCAAATCAAATCAAATCAAATCAAATTAAATCAAATCAAATCAAATCAAACATTCCTTTTCCCCTGCTGAGTCTTCTTCTTCTTCTTCTTCTTCTTCTTCTTCTTCTTCTTCTTCTTCTCCTCCTTCGTATGGCACAATGTTTGTTGACTATTGTCATCTTGGACGAACAGTTAAAGTTCGTTATCAATTCCGAAGGTCCTCTGTTCCGAAAACGGAATAACGTTCGTCATTCCGAAGGTTCGTTAATCCGAAAATTGAATAAGGTTCGTATTCCGATATGTAGTACGCACCTTCTGTTCATTTCGGATAAACGAACCATTATTATATAAACTAACCTTTGGTTCTGTACTGCTCACTGCAATTGCTTATGTGTATCTATTTGTGTAATGTTACATTATCGTTTTAAATCACTGTACTTGTTATCCTTTGTCTTTGTGCTTTTGAAATTTGAATTCAATAATTATTTGTATTTGATTGAATGCAGGAATAAATCCAATCCAATCCAATCCAATCCAATCCAATCCAATCCAATCCAATCCAATCCAATCCAATCCAATCCAATCCAAATCAAATCAAATCAAATCAAATCAAATCAAATCAAATCAAATCAAATATCGCCCAGGTGAATTGGGTAAGGCATCATTCTCCCGTTTGTTTGTTTATTGTTTGTTTTGGTAGATAAGTAGACTGGTTAACACCCTGCCTTTGATGAAGTGAGTAACAATAAGTGACTAATCTCACGCCTTCACACACAACGTGAAATTCCTTCTGTTTAGTTGTCTTTCATTCATTTATTTTTCCATTTCCAGTAGAACATCATTTACATATATCTTACAGGAGGTAAATGCATAAAATTTTAATTACATCACAATGTATACTAAAAGCGATGTGTAAGTTTGCACAATACTAAAAGTATACGGAAATGTTGCATATGTTGAGGAATGATAAAAAGCAATGCAACAAATCACGTGATTGATATTGTGTCATACAAAAAAGTGGAAATACGACACAAACTAAGACATGGAAACTTAACTAACCTGAAACACCGTGGATTAAACCCTACACTATGTCACTGTCATGCCATAGAGGAGAAGAGAGAGAGAGAGAGAGAGAGAGAGAGAAAAACTAATTTCGTGGTGTGAAGATAAAAAGGGAGAGGACTATAATAAGCCGAGAATTCTTTTGGAGCTGCTATTAAAGCAATAATTGTTTGATTTTAAGAGAAAATTAAGCTTCATGTTCCAGTTTCTTTGCAGCCATAAAAGGATAAAAAAATATATGATTTCATAATCTTAATAATATGAAATGTTGATTCAACTGATGAGACTCTGATCAATTTTTGTAAATAATCAAAAGCCCTTGAAACCAGCTTCAAACTAATTATTTGCAACCAGATAATAATGTGCGTTTCAGTGCTTGGTTCATATGCCAATGAAAAAATGATAATAATTATGGATGATTAGACGTTTGAATCCAGTATATGTCATCTTTCTTTCTATCTATAGAATAATGCACTTCGGTTTGATATACACAATAAGTTTGTTTAATTTTGTGTGTGTGTGTGTGTACATAAAGAAAGAGAGGGACGGAGAGAGATGGAGAGGGAGGTGTATGCGCGTTTTTATAATTGAAGGACACGAAAAAGAAAGAGGAATTTTGTATGACAGGAAGAGAAAACGAATGAGAGAGATAGAAAGAGAGAGCATATCTGAGACAGAAAAAGAGAAAACGTTGAGAGAAGAGAGAAAAATAATATGCGTAGAGACAGCAGAAGAGAAGAGAAGGAGAGAGGTGAGATAGAAGGACATGCAGACGTTCGAGAGGTTTGATAGTGAGAGCTATACAGGGCGGGAAAACGAAAAAAAAAAGTCGAGAAGTAAGAAATTATCAGTAACAGAGGGGAAGATAGGAAGTGTGTGAGAGATAGAGGGAAAGAGAGAGGGAGAGAGAGGGAGAGAGAGAGAAGGAAACGGTGCTTTGAAGAAAGATATTAAGAGAGTGAAAGATTAAGGTATGAGTGTAAGTACCGAGGAGTGAGTTGATGGTAGACCTGGGGGGGGGGGGGAGGGAGGGAGCAGAATATTGAACATGATCTAGCGCTAAACTAATCAAGTGACATAATGTGATCACAAGGGCGTCTTGCTGCCAGCTATTTTACTAAGCGAATCTATGAGATCCTATACTCTATCCCGCCCTGGGCAAACACACACACACACTCTCTTTTTTTTCTTACTATCTTTTTCTTTTAATATTTCTATATTTCTCTTTTTTTTTTTCGTGTGTGTCCGGAAGAGGTTGCTTGGGTTTGATCGAAACTTGTTAATGATTTACACTTCCTTACCGCGCTTTGATGATTTTGCACTGGCGTCCTCCGACATTGCCGGAGCATCACCGGAGGAGCCGTCGGGGCAGAGTTGGCCCTCGGGTCACACTAGGCGGCCACCATGGTCAGCGACCCGACCTGCTTGCATTGCAGAGCTGTCGCGATTTAGGGGCGTTGTTGCCACGTCATGTTCAGTCAAGTTCAGAAAGTGAGTGATTTTTTTTTTCTTAGGCGGAGAGCATTATCTAAGACCCCCCCCCCCCTCACCTCCGCCCTTACACACTCGCGCTTTATACACATACCGTTTTCCTTTCTCTGCCATTTCTCTTCGTGTGCTAGTTATACATAATGGTTATTTGGCATATCATCCTTAGAAAAGCGCACTTTTCGTTTCGAAGACTCGTTTCTATAGAGTCACGTGGTTGCAAGAACACAACGAGAAAAACAAAACAAAACAAAAGGACATTACACTTTAGGTAACATGCATCATAACGTTTGTTATCACATAGAATGATTAAGTGCAGCGATCAATTTCACACCACTGAGGCTGTTTGGGATTGAACTGAATGCAAGGCGACATGATTTATGCGATCTCCGTTAGATGTAGACGTGTTAGAGTTTTGGTCATTAGCTATAAAGGCGAAGGAGAGGAAAGAAATATTCAAGGAGCATTTGCTTTTAAGAAAAGAAATAGGATCGTGGCGCTGCTGCCAGTCTATATATATTTTTTTTTTTGGCGAACTTATTATTAAGTGTTCACAATAGTTTGAAATTTCTTTCATAGCCATTTTTTTTTTAAATCTGAGTGCTTTGTATTTCTCTGTAAAGAAACTCAGAGATAAAACGAGACAGAATTGCAACCGCAACCAAACGAAATTAACAAAATATTGTGTCAGAAAGTTTAGGTAAACTGAATAGCCTGTGAAATAATAATCATTACGATAGTAACAAAATATCAATTATCGTTATGTATGATCATGGTTACTATAATTTTCATTCATTTGCTTGTTTCTCATGTTAAGACATGGCATTCTCACCTTAACCTCACACAATTTGCAGGAACCATGGGGTTTAAAGGAAATTGTCTGCCAGAACGGTGAGTTTTCTTTGAGAAAATGACAGCCCTTCCCCATCATTACAACTTTGTTTGATTCGGCTTCGCAGAAATAGGTTAAAAACCGTAAACATTGATTATCCACCCCTTTATATATATATATATATATACATATATATATATATATATATATATATATATATATATATATATTGTATGCAAACATGACTAACAGAAGCATACCGATGCTTTGTGATCATTGATTTTTTTCTTTTAGAAATAAATATAAGTACAGGAAGAACAAGGATGACATTTTACATGAAACCTATATCTGTGTGTGTGTGCTAAGGAGTAAAGATAAAGGGCTGTAGGCAGTTTTTACAGATAGCGTAACTTGATGACTGTAGAACGGGTCGGGACGGGCAGGGAGGCGTCTCTCCTCTCCCGCTAAAAAAATCGCGGGAATAACAGTTAGTATCGACGAACGACAAAAAAAAAAAAAAAAAAAAAAAAAAAAAAAAAAAAAAGGAGAGAAAGAAAAGAGAGAAAAAGAAACAGATATCCTGAGGCAAGATCTCAACTCTTATTAATTAATTATCCCTATCATCTTTGCCGATGTTAGCTTTTTCTGACTTTTTCTCCTGGCTTTCCCTTCGATTGTCCTTCATGATGTACGTGTTATGACATTTTCTCTCGAGGGGGCAGCGGATAGACTACATAGATCATGGTGAGATAGTTAAATTTGATTAGATAGGTGGTCAAATAAGATAGCGAGAGAGAGAGAGAGAGAGGGATCGAGAGAAAGTTAAACAGACAGGGGAGAAAGTAATATAAGTGACACACTTTCATAGTATGAAGAAATATAATATGCATCAACCCGAAGTGCATTTAGCTTGAAAGAGAATAGGCTTATTCACGAAAGAAAAAAGTAAATGTTGAGATTACTAAACATATTATGATAGAGTATCAAGCACATAGATCTATAGATGGATAGATAGATAAATCCATGCGAGAGAGAGAGAGAGAGAGAGTTAAAGAGATGAAGAATGGTAATTCTCCATCATTTAAAAAAGGAACACCCATTCCTCATTCTCATAACTCATGGCTTAAATTAACCAGCTTTCTTACTTCGCTCCCTGTAAGTTGGACTTATTTAATCATAATTATTTCTTTGTTCTCAAGGAAAACGCACACATTTAACAAAGACAAAGTTACCTTTGAAGAGTTTTCACAAAACTGAACCTGATTTATCTTTGGTCTGTTATGAATAGGCATATTCTCATTTGTAACGCACATGTCTGTCGCCATTATTTTTGACGATCAACGCATTAATACAGCCTGTTCAATAAACAAACAAATGACGCTGACTTCATGAGGACGGTAGCCATCATTCTTTGAAAGTTTTACCACTGTTTTCGCCACAATTGCATGCATCGACTGCTACCGTTTAATTAAGAAGAGTTTACTGCAATAATAAAAAAAAAAAGATGTCCTGACTGAAACTCGAGAAGTAACCCCCAGGGATCCGCGAAAAAATAGCAGTCTTGTGCTGGCACTGCAAAGAACAACAGCCTAATTATCGGGGAGTTATACCTTTTTTCTTAGGAGTCTGTATGTGCTAATCATTAATTGACAGTCAACATAGAGCCAATATAGGGTAGTAAATAAAGGCCCTCCTTGAGGAATTCGAGTTACAGCAATCGATGTATAAGAGCAGCCTAATTAATTAAGTGATGTGGGCAGAGTCATGATGGATATAAATCGACATTAGAATCTGTCGACACTTCAATAACAAATAAATCAATTCCAAGAATTTACAGTCACATTCAGTGGGCAGAGTTTCTTCTAGTTGTAATGCAAATATGACAAACAATTTTTACCAAATGTTCCAAGTAAGATTTTAGAATGGAAATGCTAGCGCGGCATATATACGTCCGTCATGATATTTTGCTTGTATTCATTCATTCATTCATTCATTCATCCATTCATTCCTTTAATTATTAGTTATTCATCTCTGTGTATACATCTATTTTCCATGTCTTATGAGTCTATTTATTTATTTATTCAATGTTGATGATGTGCTTTTTTGTTTGTTTGTTCGTTTGTTGTTTTTTTTTTTAGTCGTCAGTATCACTGGATGGCACCATCATGGTTGTAATGCATGGCAAATGATTTTCTTGGTTTTATTTTATCTGGTTGGTTTGATTAAGGTGCTTGGTTCTGCTGTGCACTAGACACTTGGTTAGCTGCAACAAAATGATGGTAAAATCCTATATGCGTAAGAGACACATACTACGATGCAACAATTTAAATATCATGCTAGAACTTCAAAATTCCAAACAACTTTATGAAGGCAATGTATACAAAGTATACTTAAACCAATCAGGTTTTAGTTGTTGTTTTTCCTCTTGTCTTAGAGGTACGAGGCCCGAGTAACGAGTGACTACATAAACCATAAAACTCAGCGATGAGTTGACGAAAAACTGGTACACCTCGTAGGTGTCTACGTACTTACGACCTTTTCCCTCTTTCTCTCTTCTCTCACACACGCGCACACACACTCACTCCTCCTTTCTATCTTTACCTTTCTTTCTTCTTTTAAGCTGAAAGTTTTCTCAGCCCCGCCATAGAGTAAACCTCGGATCTAAAAGTATAAACTTTCTGTTATTCTGTTTTGTTTGAGAATGTGTGTTTGTGTGTCTGTGTGTTAGGCCCTACATGTATTTGCTCGAGTGTTGCTGATATCATCAGCGATATAATAGCCCAGAGGTCTTATACGACCGTGACGCTAAAGCGACATGGCGGCGATACTCGTGGCAGCGAACGCGACACTGGGAGGCGGTCACCGTCAGCTCCCAGACCCGACGATAAGTCTAGTAAGTATGACGCATCGTCGTAGCTCCGAGCGAGATCGGCGGAGAGAGAGAGAGATCAAAAGAGACAGTGAGAGAACGATGAGCGAGGGAGCGAGCGAGACAGATCAAGTACGCGTTCGCGGTATTGATCGCAATGATAGGAACCGATTTGAGATTAGCGACGCCCGGTTAGTATCCGTTTCGCCCTGGGCGGATATCGACACATCCGGATGATAACTGGAGGTTTTTCGGCCACGGCGTTCAAGACGATAGTTTCCTGCTCCAAAGCAAACGTAGCAAGAAATGTCGCTATAAATGGCGACTGGTATGCCTCAGCCATAATGCATGGTTCTCCAAATAGGTCTATAGTAGGTCTTGGCAATGTGTGCTGACTGGTAAAATATCAAAATGATATGTTTGTCACAAATGTGTTGAATGTTCACTTTCCTTGAACTAGATTTAAGTTCCATGAAGATACCTTGAACCATTTGCGAGATATGGAGAAAAAGTGATATTCTAACATTTTCACTTGACCTTTGACCTTTAACTTCATGACCCGAAACTCCCTCTGGAGAATCTTCATTTGGTAGTTCATGTATACACAAAGTTTCAAGAAAATACCTTCAGACATTGCATAGATATGGGGGAAATAGTGAAATTTTGAGCATTTGACCTTGACCTTTTGACCTTTGACCTTGAATATGCCCCAAAAGTTGATAGGCACAACTAATTGATAGGCACAACTTCGGCCACTCACAAATATGCATGCCAAGTTTCATGAGGATACCTCAAACTATTTTTAAGTTACGCTGTCCACAAAATTGATTACACACGGAAGGACGGACGGACGGACGGACGGACGGACAACCCGAAAACAGCACCACCTCGTGGCGGAGGCATAAAAAGAGTAAAAACCTTCTCTCTCCCATCTCATATGTCTGTTTGCTACCCTGTCTCTTTCTACCCCCCCCCCCCCTCTCTCTCTCTCTCTCTGCCCTTCTCTTTTTTTTTTTTTTTTTTGAGGGGGGGGGGGGAGCTGGGGATTTTTTTTTTTCATCAAAATCCTATACATTTAGCTAAGATTTTACGCCAGGAAACCATCATCTGAATACATCGTTACCATGTCATACCTCTGACACTGTCTGATGTGCGGTAAAACCAGTAAACACGTCACGTGCTCATACCACATAAGGTGTTTGACTTTTGCCTGTGCCTTCCATTTTTATTTGCTTAATCATATCGAGTGCTCATATGACATGATATGCACCATACTTTCCTCTTCTTCTTGTAACCTCTTAAAGAGGTACTCGACAACTCCCTTTTTTGTTGGTGTCTGAAACCTCATAATAAATGTAACTTCAAACCCCTCCCCTCTTCAGGTCTCCGTAGGCTCCGTCACTTGGTAACGCTGTGAAATCCCCTCCCCTTTGACGGAGTAGTTTCAGTCTGGTGTACGTTTCCGCATATCGAATAGACGGCTATAAGTATTGACAGTTATTACCGATGATATCATGATAGTCTTAGATTGGGTTTGTAAAGTATGCGTCGGAATGCTTCCGTTTACATTTGCTTGGAATGAGTCATGGCTATAATAATAGTCCACCCGAACAAGATCTGACAAAATTCTTGTCAGTAACACAATAAACAAAATAAATAAATAAAACACATTGCCTTTCCTCGCTTGTTCAATGGAATTCGTTCTGTGTCTTGAGCGAAAGAAGTGGTAAGAATTAATGCGTGTGTATATTATATGTGAGCGAATATATCTGTGTGCGTGTGTGTGTTGGTATGTGCGTATAGTTATAAAGGAAAGAATGATAGGTTACGTTTCTCTATGTGTTTTGTTCTGTTTTGTTTCAGTAGTACTATACACTCTTCATCTAAATTCTTTTTTCGATCATTACTATCACTTCTTGGTTGATTTGTTTATTTGAAAGTTTTAGCCACACTCGCTACTTGGCATGCTTGGGCTAGACTTTAGTTTAAACCTTATAATAATCATCGGGATATTTTGTAAAGAGATTCTATTTCTCCATCTCGTTCGGTGTAAAATGAAAGTAGGAAATATGTGTTTCATAACTCTAACATTACCTTTGTAAAAGTGCGTTGTCCGCAACTGAATGAAAACAACCTGCTGAAATAGATAGTGTGTAAATCAACAGTATGAAAATGATAAGTATGACGTTTCAGCGCTCGAATCTGACTGACTGAAATGTGTCCGTATGATAATTATGATTGTGTTACAACCGATTGACTGAAACGGTATGGACATATTACCTGCCACGCACACAGAATGAGGGAACCCTGAGCCCTAGCTCTGCGGTCTGTCCGCTGCGAGTTCCCCGAACCATGGCCGGTCATGACCCGCTGTTGTCCCCCCTTGGGAGGAATCACCGGTTTGGCAGGTGCGGTTCCCATCTTCCTGTGAGCCCAGAGAAAGTTCCCTCATCATCCAAACCAAAACAACAGCAAAAAGAGAAGAGATAAAGAGAGAGAGAGAGGGAGAGAGACCCTCTAAAAACACCAGAAACCACAAAACATCACGAGAATGACTTGAGGTGTTATAATGTCTTTATTTCTCAATTCTCAGTGGTCCATCCTCGTTTTAATGTACAGTCCGACCCCTCCTATCCGGACATGTCGGGACCGGCGCTCATCCGGATAAGGATAAGGAATTTGGTTGGATATTGGAGATTCAATGTTTAGTACATGCAGCTGCCTACCCGATGATATAGCTACATAGTACTCTGTACATTTAACCTATTGCAGGTAGCGTACATCGAAACTCTTTCTTTGTTTGTTAAATCACCCAAAAATTTAGGGAAGTGAATATCTGAATGCACGATGAAAATCTGATGTGAATGTATGTTTATTATGTTTGGAATATGTAATTCAGAACTGTCAGCTTTAAATAAAAAAAAAGAAAGAAATCACACCGAGATCACATCCGGATAATAGAGAGATCCGGATAAAGGGAGGCCGGATAGGAGAGGTCGGACTGTACTTTGTTATCTCATTTTATGGTACCCTCTTCGTGAAACGTTTCTTTACTTTTACGCACAAAAAAAAAGTTTCAATGGATTATACCCTTTGGTGTCTGTGTCATACTTTCATTTCGGCATGATTATTGCTTCACCAAAGCAAACAGCTTCTTACACATTCGATTGACTACTCACAACACAGTCTTGTTACCCATCTTTAAGAGTGGATCATGCATTGAAAAACAGTTTAGAATATGAGACGAGCTGACTATTCTTTTGCGAACATCGGAATGATTTTGACATTGACAAACTCGAAGCCAAAGGCAGAAGTCTCGGATTACCTTATAACATCTGAAACGGTAATGATAGACAGGATATATTATGAACTTTCGGCATACCCATCAGCAAAACGGCACATGACTATCCAATTTAGCACCCAATAAATGATATACGCCTCCCTTTTAGGGCAGTAGTTTTACCATTCAATATGCCAGTCCTTTCGTCGAATGAGTTTTGCTTTTCAAGACCACCATCCTCTGCAACCTATGTTTTGCTGTTATTTTTAGCAAGATGCTTTGAATTCACAATGATCATTGTTTAACAGATCGAGAAAGAAACAAATTGTGAGTTCAGATAATGGTTGTTTTGTTTATTTTAATTTACATCATTGATAAAGAATGTCTTTGCATTTATTTTAATTCATTATTTTGTTTAACGAGAAAACATTGAAAGAAGGCAAACGACACGAAAATAATGTGCACTCTAGATTCCAGTTTTATGTATATTTTGGCTTCACCTCTTGGGCAAAATATCTGAAAGACTTCAACACTAACAGGACTTTGCGATTTGAAATTGCGTGTGTGTGTGTGTGTGTGTGTGTGTGTTTGTTTGTTTGTTTGTTTGTTTTTACAGGTGAACAGACATGCAATTAACTTTGCAAATTTGGTAAGGGATGCTCTTCTATAGTATCTGAAAGGGACGGAGGAGGACTATGTCGACGTTGATTAAAATGAATTGTGAGTATAAAGGAACAGTTAGGAGATACAACTGCTTGCTCTGTACGATTTCGGGAGCAGAAAATAACAGAAAGACAAACACACAAACATACAGACATGTGCTTAGTCTACTCTCTTGCACGCCAAATGTATTAAATCCTGTCTACATGTCCCAGTGACATTCAGAGAATCAGTGACGAAGACTAAAATATCATAGCATGAAGATTATGAAACAATCGGGCATACGCACATAAACATTAGGAGACAGATGTGACAACGCAGCAGTGGCAGTGATGATTCCTCAATAACAAAAACACGTTAACTCTCACACAGACAAACGCACACTTTTTTGTTTTTCAATAATCTTTGTTTGATTTCTATAATTTCACATGACAAAACATTATCTTAAATGTATGCACACACACAAACACACACAGCACACACACTAATCGCACAGGGAAACTACGCACAAAAACACTCATCTCATATGAATTCCTTACAGATTATTTCAGAATTGATTTTCACAAAATTTTGACAGTGATATCAATTTGAATGGAAATATATATATATATATATATATATATATATATATATATATATATAGAGAGAGAGAGAGAGAGAGAGAGAGAGAGAGAGAGAGAGAGAGAGAGACGAGACGGGAGACGAGAGAACGCTGACAATTCGTTTTTAAATGCACTGATAGGCCTACACCAACAATAAGGCAATTTATATCTTAAGTTTTTTGGGGTTTTTTGCGTTTAAAAAGACATATATGAAATAAAGAAGACCATGGAAGCCGTATGTTATGTCCTCCTTCCTTGCAGACTACACGTAACCGGATGTTCGCGTCCTCGGCACCAGGCAAATCTCACATAATGCCAACTTTTCGCTTTTCCCCCATTGTCGCGGTCGATTTAAGACGGATTATCGTAACGCGCATCCGCCATACCTGAGGGGTCGAAGATATGCCTCCGTTAGAACAGAGGGGCTTTGTCAACGTCTCCCTCGCTCTCTCTCTCTCTCTCTCTGTCTATCTTTAAAACGGAAACACACGGAGAGAAAAAACGAAGAGAAAGGGAAGTAAAAGGATGAGATGAGTAGATATAGACTCTTGAGGTAGAGAGGGAGAAAAATAAAGATATAGATAGATAGATAGAGAGAGAGAGAGAGATAGTGATGAGATATTTCAATGCAATGCAATTCAGATATTATTCATTTCCATCCAACAAGAGTTAAACAATAAAAGCGTTCATTCCACAAACAATATATATATATATATATATATATATATTTACAGTTTGGAAGAAACATAATGCAGTGTGGATCATCACATATACTGAGGTATGTATTGAAGGGAGAGAGAGAGAGTATCTTGAATACAACTCTCCAAAACAAAATAAAACAAAACAAAATACTACAAAAAACAAAAACTCACAGTGATGGATATGGCTCGAGAACATTATACACAAAAATAGAAACGAAGAAAGACGTTTATATATCGTAAAGACTGATTATTCTATACTTTACAAAGATATCATGGCATGATTTATGTTGCATTAGGCAACATTATGAGATTGCCTAGTACCTATGAGATTTAACGAGATAGGCTGCTAAAATCTTTTAAAATGGCCATATATCAGAGAACGGTTTTAGAGTTTTATTGATAATAGATGACAAAGTAAGCTATTGTTACAGGCATCCTTTCCAGGATCGTAAAATCATGTTATCACTGGTTTATGCGATTTAGTGCCGGTAATTATTTTACTCCTGGAAGATTTTAATGGCAGTTTCCGTTTTACTTTTCACTTCTGCTCCTCTTGTGTTACGACTTACAAAAGGAACATTTGTCTCAAATTTTAAACATTCAGTCTTTTATCATTTTCATGTCTTTTTTTTTGGCTGTTTGTTTTGTTTTGCTCTGATCGACGAAGCGCACCTGTTGCTTGACATTCGCTACAGACAATAGATTTCTCCTATTATAAATCGACCGTATAGAGTATCAACGAGTGATGTCGTAGCAATTCATCGCCACGGAAAATGGTTGTAAACAACCTCACCTGGCCCAAATATTTGTTGACACTATTGTTTCCAGCCATGCATGCACCTGGTTGCACCCTAGCTATAACAAAAGATTGACACCATTACTTCGACACTCTATTAGTTGTGTGTGGTAAAGACCGCGGTAGATGATACTGAAATCATGACGATTAATAGTACAGAGGGGATTCACACGTTCACAAATTAGCGGGTTACAAATAACGAGATCTGCATTGCGATCGCAAGCTCGAGTTTTTGCTAAACCCAAGAAATCTAGCGCTTATTTTTGTGAGTTAGCGCGCTCATTTACCCGCGGTGACAGTGTGAAACCTGGGCCAAATAATCTCGAGTTTTTATTTTACAAGAACAATAGATTTATCGATCGACAAACAACGGGCTATTTCTGTCCGTGTGAACACTTTCAAAAGAGGGAAAAAAATCGAGATTTGGAGCACGATCGTCATCCCGTTATTTTGTACGGGAGGGTCGTGTGAATGCGGCTATTGACTTATTTATTTGCTCATGAATAACATAGTAATCACTGTCGGGAAATGCATACTCTGAGACTTCATGAAATGCTTACTAGTAGGTAATTTCGGGAGACGTATGTACCGAAGTGACCTGGGCACCGTTTCATGAAAGTTGTCAACCCCGACAAGTTGTCAGTTTCTGACAATCACCATAGTAACAGTCAGTGACCAGAGCTTCTCAGCCAATCAAAATCAAGGATTTTACTAATCTTGTCAGAGACTGACAACTTGTAAAGGCTGACAACTTTCACGAAACTGTGCGCTGAAGTCAAATTGAAATGAATCGTTATCCTATTGCTATCACTGGCTATTCAACAAGAAGAAAAGTAATTTATTTATATAGAACAGTAAAATGATACCTAAAGTTGCTTTACATTTCTTATCATCCAGGTCCTTTCAACATTACATTCGTGAACAATAAAAGTTGGTCACAATGACATAATTACAACAATTACATGAAGGTATAGTTCTGTTTTTATAATTTCTCATTTGTTGTTCATGTATTGGAAATATATTTTTTTAATTTTTTCGATGAGTTTGGAACTGTTACCTTCTGAAACTTCCCATTCTTGTCACTACAACATTGTAATACAATGTAATTTGATGCAAACTTTGTACTCCCTTCTTTTGGATTCTATTTCAATACGCAAGGAGAAGTGTCCTGAAGTTTTGTTCAGGATAGTGTAGGGTGTTACACTCAATATCGACGTCACAGTCGATATCGGTATCGATGTCTACAACAGTAACTTGTCATCATATCTCATCTCAAAACTACACTTGTCATTATATCTCATCGATATAATGACAAGTGTAGTTTTGCACTGGTAATTTTTTCGGTGTTGTAGTTTTGTAAGATTTGTAAAAATGTATTGCCGTAATGTAGCGTAAGTAAATGAGGGGACTGCACTATACAAGTTTGCTTTTTAGCAGCCCCTCAATTTTCACTTCCATTAAGTTCTTAATGGAACAAAATGTATTCCTACTGACCATGTGATACTAAGTTAAAAGAAATAAACCATTGATTTGACGCTTGTGTTATCACTACTATATTGTTTGGAAATGAAAATAAATAAGGAATGAATCGAATTGATGTGTGAGGTAACCACACCCTGATCTCATTATTCAATATGAGTAATGTTATTGAAACCAACATCGCTGTTCACAGATAATCTGTTTATAACATTTGTAAATGTCTTTCTCCTTTTAATGTTTAATTCGATTAAGCTGATATTTTCACTGTTCTGTTTGTTGGGATTACATCTTTCAGTAAAAAGTGACCTTGAATATTGACACTGATTGAGGGACATTCAATATCTCTTTACCTGGTCCAGTTACCTGCTTTCCTTTTTATTTCTTTTCATTTGATTTCATTTATATTTCATTTCCAACAAATATAATATATTTCTTTTATTTGGATACCCAAATTTCTCTCTCTTCTCTCTTTTCTTCATCTCTTTGTCTCTCCAACTCTTATTCTCCTCTTTTACCTGAGTCCGACGTCTAGCGATCTATCAATTTTCTCCCTTCATGCATGGGAATATTTCTCTCTGGGAACGCTGTGGCACAGTGGATAAGACTCCCGACTCCCAATCCGAGGACCCGAGTTCGATTCCCGCCCAGTGCTTACGTCCTTGGACAAGGTGTTTTTACCCACCATGCCCCATCTCGACACAGGTGTATAAATCGGTACCTAGCAACGCTTGGATAATTATAATGACAGGGCCCTATGATAGAGAAGTGGTAAATCTGAAAAGGTTATCCTGGATAAATAAGATCTTATTATTATTATCACTATCATCATCATCATCATCATCATCTTCATTATCATCATTATTTCTCTTAACGTCTCTCGTGCTCTACATCATGTTGATTCAAGGGACTTCCCGGCAAGGTGAAATGTGCCTTGTGAAATGTCGTTGACTTCGCGGTCGCTCGACAAACTTTGATTACCGGTGTAGACAGCTCGCTGCTTGCCGCCTTTTAGATTCAATTATAATCGACTGTTTCCCCCACCCCCATCCAGCTTCTCCTCCTCCATCCCCGCCTCCTCCTTGCATCCTTTTTCGCATCCTTCCGAGCATTTCAGACTCCTATAGGTGACGGCATCCAGTGTTGACGCCAGATGTCTGCCGCCTGTAAGATTCAATTATCACCATCATTATCAAGTCCTCACTCCTCTCCTACGCACCCCTTCCTCCTCCTCCTCCACCTTCTACTCCTTCTCCTCCTCCTCCTCCCCCTCCATCTTCAGACTACTTGGTGACCGCATCCAGTGTCGACATCAAATGACCCCAACACCACTGCCTGCCTCGGGTGAAAGTCGAACGCAGTCTGATTAGCATGCATCACTATTACATTCACCAGACGACCACGAGGGCATTTGAAAGCCGAAGGATTTTTGGGTGCTTTTTTCTCCCTTTTCATTTTCTTCTTTCCTCCTGGTTCTTTATCATCTACTTCCCGCAATTTCTATCTCTCTTTTTTTTTCACAGACCAGTCCGCGAGAGCAATGACGCCACTCGGTGGGTAACACGCTATCCGGGGGCACACCTCGCCCCGAGCGCCAGAACCCGTCGCGTCGCCAATACATGATCGCAGGTCCTCGACAGAGCCCTCCTTTTAATAGTCTCCTCAAAACAGACCACTTGTGTAACACTCAATTAAAAATAAAAAATCTCACCACACAACAGTCACTTGGACAGATTTCGTGCGTCGAAATTGTCAATACGTTCATCGTAGTCACGTTATCAATTGTGACATTCATATTAAATATGAAACTCGACGCATTTCTCCTTTCCATGATAATTATCTTAATAAGATGAAAGGCACATACATTTTTCCATTACCAATCATAATTGCATCAAATATCAGTATCATTTTATTTTCTTTGGTCCAGAGAGGGTGAGATTACAAATACCATCCATTTAAAAAGAAACTTCGAGAAAAGGGATGAGCAATGTCCAATACCCATTGCTGCCATCTTGTACAGCGAACTTCAGATCACTACCGATAAAACAATTCGATTCTAGAAGAATAAGAGAAAAAAAGAGTAGATATTGTATTATGAGTGCCAATCAATAAAAGTCCTTACGGCTCCAACCAACAATCCTTAAAATCTACAAGACTAAGGGGAACTGCTAGACGGGATATCATGCCCAAGGCGGTGGATAAGTGTGGGCTCAATAACAAAATAAAATGTGAAAAAGTGGCTGTAGATAAAGGCTATGTCCCTTATGCTCTTTTCCCGATCAGTCACATCTGCCATGACGCCCACTCGTGCAACGTAAAGACAACGATTAACAGTCATTAATGGTATCTGAACTTGAGCATCTCTAAGAGTAATGGCATTAATCATGTCGAGAAGGAAATACTTAATTGTTTTAACTTTTGTCTCATTTATCAGCAACGCGAATAGAACAACTCTGTCCCGTTCATACTTGAAGACAGAAGTTGAATTGGCATGTGACGCACGGATTTGGTGAAGTGGCGTTCTTCTTCCACACACGTAGTTTTCAAGTGGTGCTAATTACAAGCTCCAATTCATTTTGTAAAAGGAATATACGATGATTACAGCCACCTTAGCGACGCAAAATTCCAGCACAAGATAGAGACAAACAAACATACACACATCACAAGTAGAAAAACATTTGCAACTGAACCGCGAACGCTGTGATTAATGACGTCTTCATAACGTGGTAGTGGAATCCAATCAAACCGGCGTTACATGAGAAAAAAAAAAAACATCTCCATTCTTTTTCATAGTCCCTAAATTTAGTTTCGGCTACCTAGATATCAGCTTGAAATATTTTGTATTCACATAATCATTTTGTGTTTATGATCACATAATCATAATTTCGTTGGAAATGCGAAATAGATGAAATGAGGTGTAATCGGTTCTAGTCACAAATTTCACGATGCTGCAGTTGAATAAATATGGCATGGGGGAAGAAAGACAGCTTTTTCCACCTCAGGTGGTGCGGAAAAGAAAAAGATCATGCATGAAGAACAGAAGTACGTCATGACCTTAAAAAATTGCACTGCTTGAATAAAATGCTTAAAAAGAATAAAGATTGTTATTTTACTTGAATAGTCTAAAAAGCCTTTGAAAAAAAACAAAAACAATATCAAACCCTGGAGGCATGCAATGCTGAATTCGATCTAAAGCCATACACGTTAAAGCAGAAGATGACGAAGAAACATGTTTTCTTTTCAACCTTGATAGCTCTTTCTCTCGAAATTACCGTCTGTTATTACATGATGGGATGATCGACCAACAACATCATCACCACCGACTCTTCCCCTCCTTCCGTCCCCCAGGCATAAGACACCAGTCCACCCACATGATACTAACAGCTCTTGTCGCCTTCTTGCTGGCTTCGGCGAGAGAAAATATGCCTTCTGCCATCATAACTTAGCTAACTTTGTCTGTTTATATGTTTGTTTGGTTTTTAATGGTCGTCTGCCCAGCCCCGCCGCGGCTGGCCCCCGCCGTCTCTTTGTCGTCGACGAGGGTGTCGCGATGTGTCACGCCCGATAACAAACTTCCGCGTCATTTCGTTGACCGTGCATGCGTCTTCTTCGACCGTCTCTGCCCGAAGTACCCTCATCCTTTGCACGCAAAACTTCATCTCGTTGGCACTTTTTACTTTTGATTTTCATTTCTATGACGAGCCCTCTGTCTTTCATTTTGCCTTCACTCCTACTGCCTAGGGCTTTTATGATAATCTTAATAATGATAATTTTCCTTGTCTCATATTGATTCTACTGGACCTCGTCTTCTTATTTTGTAATTGGATTAATCGCGCAAGACATTCAGTTCCAAAGTAAGATCTTCTTTGCTCACTGAAATACAAAAAAAGTAAACCAAAGAGATAGTTAGGCAAACTCATCTAGTACCTCCTTGTTAAAACAAAGTTATGAAAAGTTTACCGTTCAATGAATGATGACCATTCAGTTGCTTGCTAAAGATATGTGACTATAATAAACAAACAGATACAGGAGAATGAAGTGACATTAATGTATAAATAACTAATAGATTGATAAATAACTGAATAAATATCCGATAAATAAATGACAAACATTAAAATGAATTAAAAAGAAAAGTGAATATTGCTATAACAACTTCGCACGTGTTTTAATTTCTCGCTTGGTCCATCCAAGGAAGTACCATTAGCTCCTTGGTCCATCTACACGGTCTTCTGTGACGCATGTTGCCTAGATCCTCGCAAAGGGAGCAACCTCGAGGGATCGGATGTCGCCGAAGTGGTGGGTGTCTGCCAGCGGGGTGAGATGCTGGACCTCAGCACTTGAGACGTGCTCCGTCCTGCCGTCCCTGATTTAACCATCTATACATCCTTTTACATCATCGGGAGAGAAATAGTTTTGCATATTGCATTCAAAATGCTGCAACGCATAGAATCTAGTTTGCTATACCACATGAGTATGAGAACTAAAGAGGTAAAGGCCTTTCTGAGATATGCATACGCCATCCACCCCCTTTCCGTCAAAAAGGAAAACAAAACGAAGAATTGGGACGGCCAAAGAAAAACAAACAAACAAACAAACAAACAAACAAACAAACAAACAAACAAACAAACAAACAAAAAACAAACAAACAAACAAACAAAACAAATCAAGACACAAAACAATCCCGCGATGTACCGGGACGATTTGATTTGGTTTATGTTTAATACTCAAACAAAACATTTTGCTTTGCATCAGTCATGATGATAATATTCAGAAATCAGAAAATAGGAGGGGAACGGATATAGAAGATGGAGAAGAAAATAGCTAACTCTGACGTGATGACAAAAATTGGTGACAGAGAGAGAGAGGGGGGGGGGAGGAGCGTGTGCGTTTGTGTGAGGGGGAGGGGAGAGTGAGAAGGGGTGGGGGAGGACGGAGCGTCGCCAAGAAAAAAAGCGGAAGTAAATGATGATATTGGGGAGAGGGGGCGGATGTAAAAGGGACAGAGAGGCAGAGAGAGGGACAGAGATGCAGCAACAACAACCAAAAAAAAAAAAAAAAAAAAATGGATGAAGGACATTGGGCAGATAGTCACCCGTTTCTATTTCAATACAAAGGGAGAAGGTGAAATCGCGATCCGTAGCTTAGGAGTCGAGAATCGTGACCGGTCATGACGTCATCAATAGAGGGGGAAGCCCCGTGGAAGTAATCTCCATGGCGCCGCGTAGGCAAATGGCGATGCTCGTGTCGCAACCTTTCGGGAGCCACCGCGGCGACTGGACGGCATCGCCAGCCTCCCTCGAGCGGGGAGAAGCCGGCTTGGGTATCAGGGAGGTGAGGAGGGTGCCCCACATCCGAGTAACCTGCTCACCGACTAGTCTGCTTGCTTCAGACCCGGCGAGTTCTCATCTTGATTCTCTCCAGACCTCTCCCCACTCATCTTGTTCTTATGACATGTGTTGTGGTATCAATACTGTAGAGAAGAGATGCCAGCGCAGAAAAAAGTTTTGATGGATTCAGTAAAATTCAAAATGATTGCAAACCTTCAAGAGAGAGAGAGAGAGGGGGGGGGGAGGGGTGGTGCGAAAGATAGATAGATATAGAGAGAGGGAGCAGATAGAGGGAGAGAGAGAAACAACAACAACAATATTGGTATCAGAGTAAAGAAAATTATGAGACCAACCTCAGCTGTTGATACAGGTATCTTCATCATCTTGGTTCCACAAATACTGACATGAGATTGGTTAGTGATTTTTACGCTTGTGCACTTCACATCTTCCGCTGATTCAGAGTGATCGGGACGACATATATGCATTAGTCAACGCCACAAGCGTGAGTGTGTGGAGAGCACGTGGTTATGCGTAATACAATCATGTAGGAGTGCTCTTTCACGAGGCTTAGACTAGTCTTTTCCCAAGACACCACCGGTAGGTTATCTATTACTATACCCGGCGCCGGGGAATAATCCGGGTATGGGTCACGAAATTTTTGGCTTAATGTTTGTGCAACTCGCGTGGGTGCCTTGGAATTTATTATGGTCGCGAAATGACCTTGATCTGGCAGAGACTGACCCTTGATATATCTTATTATAAGTCCTGAGATCAAAGTAAATTGTTTGACATTGATAAAATTTTACATTGATGTTTTTCTTGGCGGTACTCGATCAATCGCAGCAAAACGATGAACTTGTTAGGAACGTGTGAATCTCATCGAGTAAATCGCAGATTCTATAATACACTCTTATTTTGTTCCCGCGTGAGGCAAATTTCACAACATCGCAAAACAGCCCTGCACAAGCATCCGATCCAAATCGCTGGAGACAGACCGTGCTTGTCATGACGTTATAGTTATCGATTTAATGGCAATTGAAAAACAAACAAACAAACAAAACAAAATAAAACCAAACTTGAAAAACTCTTTCTGTTCTATTGTCGGTCACTATCAGTGTATGTAGACCTAATATCCACGTTGATTGAACTTTCAACTTCAACTTCAACTTTCAACTTTATTTTCATTTCCATTAAATAAACAGAGCAAATTATATACAATACATTAACAGAACATATCTGTAATGATTTCAAAAACGTACATCAACACACACACACACAAAGGAAACTTCAAGACACGCCATCGTGGACACAAGCAAAGTGAATTCCATGATGTAGGAGTAATGAGACGCACCCTGGAATGATATTGCGAAGAATTGGGTACATATTCCAGAAAGAATGCAAATGAGCGGACATATTAAAAGGAGAGAATAGACACAATGATACACTGTTCAATAATAGTAACATCTGAGGAGGACTTATATTTCACAGATTATTTTACTCTAATAATAGAAAGTAATTGATATGTAATAATATTGATTAATGCATATATAAAAGAAAGGTGATGACTTAATTGAGATAATGAAACAAACCTAATTCGGTTGTATGTTATAAGATTTCAATGAAAATAATTTCAATTCATTCTTGAAAGAATTCAAAGTTTTTACTGTTGCAATATCGTATTGAAGATGGAAAAGATCAAACCGAACAAAAAGTTGTCGTTGATTTACATGCCGTGGTAATATCCGGTGACGAATAATTGGCATTTGAATCGGGGACATATAAAATAAATGATTTAACCAAAATGTATCGATTTTGTTGCCAGTTTATCATGTATAGTGCTGACAAAAACATAGAAGTACATTTCTTGTCATAATGACAGTAACGTCAACTGTAATCAAGCATACAATGTACATTATACAAAGTGAATCGCTTAATTAATCTTCTTCAGTGTTCTTTTTGTTGTTGAAGCAGATAAATTGATATGATTTTCAAGGTATTGAGAACTCGATAATATTATGTTCTTGATATATCTTATGCACAGATCCAAGAAGGATTGAACACTATATGCGGGGAAAAATGCCATAGTAAATGTACAATTTGTGCTCGGTTGACAATATTAGTGATTCATTGGTGAAGTAGGGGGTCAGGTGCAAAATTTAAAGTAGTCCTCCATCAAATTTTCGAGTTACAATTTAATTATTTATATTAATTCAAGAGAGAAGATCAGAGCGAGAGAGAGAGAGAGAGAAGGAAGAACAGACAGAAAAGGAAGTAGTGGTGGATCTGTAGTGGTGGACTTTCAGTTTCAATTCAATTTATAAGAACCAATCATTCATTCATTAATACAAAGAAACCAATGTGAAGAATACTGAATTACAATTTGAAGTGATAATTAATCGAGATAAATGCATTCTTATGACAGCGGAGTGATGGTTGTGGACACTGGGAAGTGCGGCTTATTATGGGTCCATTATTAAAGTACACAATGATATACAAATTCTAATTACCCATACACAAAATACGCCATCCCCCCCCCCCTCAAAAAAATGAAGCCTTCTGCTCATGGAGCTGTTACTTATGTCATCCTTTATAGTTGGAGGTATGGTCAAACCTGTCCTAGCAAGAATACTTGTCTATAGCGGCCACTAAACGATATTCCCTCCGAGAGAAAGAGCATGTTAAACAACATGTCCATAACGCCCCGCCCCCTTTTTACGCCTCCATTGCCATGTTATTTGAGGCTGCTATAGACAGGTTTGACTGTATAGCCATCGATATCTTATTTTAACAATTTTTAAGGACCCGTTTCCGCCACGACAGTTGAATAAAGACCACGGACGTAGTTTTGTTATAATCGAAACCATAAGGTAAAACGCAATCATGGCTTGCCCTTGGGCAACGTACTAAATTTGTGATTTGATTTGATTTGATTTGATTTAAAATGCTACTCATTGTCCCCTTGTACATTGGTCATATAGATCCAATCAGAGCCAATTACGCAACATGCTCTGTAAAGTATTTGCCTTTTCTTGGAGAGGGGTATTTTTTCCTGCAACCCCCCCCCCCCAAAAAAAAAAAGAAGAAAAAGAAAAATAATAGTGAAGATTTATGTGCAGGTCCATTTTGCGATGAGCAGCGGTCACAATGGCAAAAGATCGCGATCCTTCTGCCAGTGTGACCTCGGTTTGATGCATACTTCTGTTTGATTTTAAAGAATTCATAAAACCGACTTCATGTATGATGTCGAATCGCATCTAAAGCATTTTCTTAACTAAGAGTGAACAGAAAATAACTCCGGGCATTCCAATCGGGCTCCGACAAATCCTGGACCTTGCAAAAAGATCTGATTAAAAAAAAAAAAAAAAAAAAAAAAAAAAAAGTTCCCCGAACGCTGGCAAACGTGACTCTGCTACGCCCTCTAGGGCCAGAAAAACAAATCATAACCATCTCTAAAACACCAGCAGCGCTAGCATTAAAGGGAAGGTAAACCCAAAAAGCAATGTAGATTGAGTGAAAGCAGCAACATTAGTAGAACACATCAGTGAAAGTTCGAAGAAAATCGGACAATCGATGCAAAAGTTATGAATTTTTAAAGTTTTGGTGTTGAAACCGCTGGCTGAGGAGACTACTAGAGGATATGACGTATGAGTGGACAACAATGCAAAGAAAATATAAAGGAAATTCAACAAAAATTCACTTTTCTAGAATTATGAAAGAGCAATGGACCAACCTCTTTCAGAAAGCAGGGGGAATAATTGCTACCCCTAGCATATGTCAATATCAAGTTGATGGAATTTGTAATTTTCATGAAAAATGGATTTTTGTAGAATTTTCTTTATATTTTCTTGGTATTGTTGTCCACTCATACGTCATAACCTCTAGTAGTCTCCTCGTCCAGCGGTTCCAACACCAAAACTTTAAAAATTCATAACTTTTGCTTCGATTGTCCGATTTTCTTCAAACTTTCACTGATGTGTTCTACTAATGTTGCTGCTTTCACTCAATCCACATTGCTCTGGGGTTTATCTTCCCTTTAAAAACAGTAACGACCGACCTCTCGAATCTATGGGGACAAATTGTTAGTTGCTCTGTCTTTCGATACGACCAAAACGTATTTAAACTCAAGCCATCTTAATACGTGGAAGTCACTTTTAATCAAAACGTCTTCGATAACTAAGATTGCGTATCACTGTAGAATACACGTGCAAGGGGGCGTATCCCACATCCTCACAGCTGATTGGCTGAAGTCAGGGGGCGTGTGTTTACACGCTTCACAGAGAGATTTGGGGCTCTTTTTTTTTTTTTTTCAAATGCAATGTATTTCTTGTTTTGTAGGAAACGCTTCGATAAACAATCTATAAGCTATCGTGAAGTCAAGGACGGTGCCATGTTACTGAATATGTCGGGGTAATCAGGCAATGATAGCAATTTTCATTAAACCTCAAAGGAACATCGCACTTGATGAACAAGGAACAGTGCAATTTTGCGACTTTATTAAAGAGAAAGAAGAAGCTCACAGTGTATTTTAGTTAGTTAACGTTAAATGGCTGTAAGAAACCCCTTATGACTGATGAGGGTTATGATACACGAATAAATGATTGACCGGATAGGTGGTGAATGATAGTCATCGCCAAGAGAACTTTTAGAGTGGCTCAGTGACTCAGTGACACTCTCAAGCTCCGATTGTTACTTTATGATGGCGTTTAATCAGTGGGAATCGAATGAATCTTGTGTGAAGGCGTCAGGTTGCAACACGTGCGCGTTGCCACTGAGATGTCTTGTATTTACGAAGTAAAGGAATTGCTATCTCCGGCTCGGTTATATCAGGGAGGTGCTCCCTGGTTATATCATGACAAACGCGTTTCCTACGAGATTTTGAAATCTCCACTGACCCAACGCGGTTTCACATGAGGACATCATACAAGCTCGTCGCCACGAGTAATACAGCCAACGAGCTCGACGTTAGGCAAAAAAGGCCTCAAAGCTCGACATTAGGCAATTAAGGCCCACCAGCTCGACGATGGCAAAAAAGGCCCATGAGACCTACACTGGTGCGTACATCAAGAACCGTGATGTAATGTCGGTCTCGCGGGCCTTTTTTTTTTTTTTTTTGCCTAGTGTCGAGCTGGTGGACCGTGTGAAGCTCGTGGGCCTATTTTACTTGATGTCGAGTTCATGGGCCTTGTTCACATTGTATTGGGCTCATGGGCTTTAAGACTCGTGGGCTGTAATGTCGAGCTCGTGACGTGCACCCTTTCACACGGCGTTGCTTTGATTCCAAGACTAAAGACGTTAAGATGCAGACACAAAATGGTATTGGATAGATTCAATCTCCTTTATTATGCAATCATGCACTGAATGCAGGTACATATATACGCCACGATTATCATAGACCCAGAGGTCTGTTTGCAAAGTTGGTTCTCTACACAGAAATTAAAGACGGATGCGGCTGCTATGATGCCGAAGTTATTTACGATTATTGCTGTAAGTGGTTGAGATCATGGATTCTTTTGAAGGACATCGCGGATTCGAATCCACCTTGCAGAACCTCGTCCATCATTTGACAAGATCTTTTACCCTTTTGGTAGCTTGGGGCACATAGGTAGAAACTCTGATAGCGCTATATAGGGTAATGCAAGTGGCTGGACCTTCTTGGAGAACACCAGAAGAGTTAGATTTCCCTGGTATCAAAATAAAGCCACGGTTTGATTCGCACAACGCGGCAATGTCTGTTTTCAAAACTGGCAGCACGCAAAGGTGTTCTCCCTGGTGGTTTCTGACGTAATTTTGACAATTAAAGGGTATAGATCACCACAGATAATCAAGCACGTCACAAAATCAGGTGAAAGTATCGCATTCGACATGACGAACTCTGTGTGCATGTGTATGTGGTTGTCTGTGTGTGTGTGTATGCGTGTGTGTGTGTGTGTGTGTGTGTGTGTGTGTGTGTGTGTGTGTGTGTATGTGTGTGTGTGTGTGTGTGTGTGTGTGTGGTCCTGGCTACACAGGATAAGATATCACCTAATCAGTACAAACTAAATGACAAATCATTAGTCATAATTGGAGGCGCGATGCGCCCCCTTGTGTTCATCTCTGTTTAACCCTTTGCTCTCCAATTGGCAGGGATGCTGGAGTGTTTTCTTCGCCCCATATCTAGAAGCTATTGTCAATGAATAGTACCTAATCCCTCTAATCCCCAGTGTGACACAATAGCCTGCCGTTGGACTGACGCGCATCAGCACATCTAATTGGGCTTGCTAACTTTAGAACTAGGTCAAGTTTTGATGAATTACTGAATGCCGATGTAGAATATCCACCATGTTTGAGTCGATAGGATAATAAGCGAAACCAAACAACAGCACAGTAGTTTTTTTTTTTTTTTTTTAGCAGTGATCGGGAACTCGTGTCGTATTTGCTGTGGGTACTGATGTAACTCAAATGTAATATCATCATGCACGTACGTCAAATGTTCTGATCCTTTGATGTTCTATACTGATTCCATCAAAACAAGAATTTTTCCAATGAGATCACAATTATACTCCTTCAGAATGTATTCAAAAGTACTACGTTACCCTGAGGAGGATTTATAATGCATTTGGCATTCAGGGGGTGGGGTGGTTTTGTGCTGCGAGAATCTTTGCCGGAAGTCAGCACATTGATTACAAGGAACTAGGAACCTATTAAAACCTACTCATATACAAACTAAAAGGGATCTCAATCTTTGATAGCAGGAATCTACAATGAACATTAAGATAGACAGACGATTCGGATTAGGTATAAAATCCCTGCTGATCCGATTCCAATAATTATGTGTTAGCTCCCATAGTCGTTTTGGTCGGATGTTCAGATTCAACAACTCATAGAAGCTTAGCAACTAAAGGACAAAAATAAATACCAAATGAATATCAAATATTGCATCAGGGCCCTGTTTTATGAAAATAAACCACATGCAGGCTGCCATAGACTTATGATAGAAATCAACTTCATTACTCTTCATAAAACAGGGCCAAGATGTGTTTTTTTCTCTCGCCTAAAACACGGACTCTTAATTTTACTCCTTATGAAACTATATACTCTCCATGATGATGATGATGAAGGTGACTGTTATACTACTACTACTACTACTACTACTGCTACTACTACTAATAGTAGTAGTAGTAGTAGTAGTAATAGTAGTAGTAGTAGTAGTAGTAGTAGTAGTAGTAGTAGTAGTAGTAGTAGTAGTAGTATTTATTATTCTATGCATGTCTGTGTGTGTACAGATATCTAGGGCCTACATATTGTCCGTCACAGAAAATCTGTAAGTATAGCACCTCAGTGGTATACAACACAAGCAACCGTAAACTTTACACTGCAGTTACAGTGTATGATTATCCTAAATGCAGGAAACACCGGCATCGATTTTGTGAGTTACGTCATTCCTGATAAACAATGACACTCAGTCACTACGCAAGGAACATCAATAACAATATCTATCTATACTTAAAGACAATACCAAAAACAAAGACAACAACATCTTCAACAGGAATTAAAACGCCATCGCAATTCTGTGGGCTAATTTCCGTGCATGAAAGTGCATCGAAATCTAAACCGGATCTTGATATCGGTGGGAAGACAAATTTTCCGTTGGAACATAAATTCCCTGACATGAGCAGCAACAAAGCCGCATCATTCTGGTATAGAGGGTGTGAGAGAGGGAGAAAAGAAAGAGAAGAGAAGGGAGAGAGGGAGAGAAAGAGTGAGAGAAGGATATAAAAAGAAAGAAAAGGGAAGAGAGGGATAGATAAAGGAATGTCAGGCCACATGACACAGTTATGAAAAGTGCAGGTCACCCCCAAAAAAGAAAACAACAACCAAACCGACAAACAAAAAGGTATCCTTCTCCCTCCCTCTCTCCCCCTCTCTCTTTCTCTCTCTCCCTCTGTCTTCTCCAGGCCCTTTATCTACTGACTATCGAGGGCTCATCTGATCGAAAATGCAAAAAAAAAAAAAGAAGAATGAATAAATAAATAAAAAAATCAAATTGAAAAAAAAAATTAGGGTGACACCAAGATCTCGTGAACGGAAACTCAAGGTAACCTGTCTGATAACAGTTTAATCATCGGACACTCAACAGACACTCATAGGACACCGGCTGGACACGCCCTAGTCGCACAACTCAATGTGAGACACATCCAACTATTGAACTAACCGAAATGACTCGACACTTTTCCGACACTGACTTGAGGTTCTTCAGCAAATGGCGTCCGATAGCGAACAGAGCTTAGTTCCTTCATGGACGATCCTGCCTCATCGGAACACGCCCGACACACACTAACCTGATAGTTGACCAATAATCATCATACTGTCATCCGATACACTTCGCTGGGTGGGCGGAAGCAACAAACTTCGATTCCAACGAGTTTCGTGATTGATTAATTAATTAATTAATTAATTTATCAATCAATCAATTAATTTATATATCAATTGATTGAAATTAACTGTTCCTCCGTCCTCCTCAGTAACTTAGCCTATATGACTTGAAAAGTAAGCTCTCTCTCACCAGTTTCAAACGAGCTCATGATATATCTCTGCTGTAGCCTAAGCAACTGCCCAGAATTTTTATTTTTTCTCTTTCTCTATTTGATATTGTTGAAATAACATGTTACCGTAGGTATTTGCTCCGTTTTCTTTTTTCTTTTGTATAGTACTTTTTAATGTTTCGTTGTTTTTGTTGTTACCTGACACTTGCTCCTTTCTTTATTATTGTATATGCAGTTTGTATGCATTTCTGCTATTTTTATGTTGTTCACGGATTTGCAGAAGAACAGTTTTGCTAAAGCAAATTGCCGTGATTGAACAAAATAAACCGACCTGAACTTTTGCAATACAATAAACATTCAGTTCGAAGTATCGAAAGTCATCTTTTTTTTTTATGTTTTAAGGGATGGTATAGCTTTGGTTGAGATGAGCCTTCAGGTTTCCAATTTTTTTTTTGTGTGTGTATGTGTGAGATAATGAGAAATCTCTTACGAAATATCAAAGAGCACGTAACTCCTAGAGGGATTGAAAGTTTATTTGATAAATTTGGTCTTGAAATGGCTGAGATATCCAGCACAAAGGGATCCTCATAAAAGTTAGGACTCAACTTTTATAAGGATCGCTGTGGTTCATTTTGTTTATGGATATCTCAGCCATTTCATCAAATAAACTTTGAATTCCTGTGGAATTGTATGCTCTGTAACATTTCAGAAAGTGGTTTCTAAGTATCTCGCAAAAAGTTTAAAGCTGAATCTTTACCTCAACCAATATTTTACAGCCGCTTTAAACAGAGAACTTGGTGAAGATTTGTAATGTTATGGGGATCAGTACAGGAAACTTTGGTGGATCTGACGCTTCCTCTAAAGTGTATGTGTGCGATGTGAATTATAGCAAAGCAGTCGATTTGTTGTTGTTACTGTTGTTGTTGCTTCTGCTGCTGCTGCTGTTGTTGTTGTCAAGAACAAATTTCAAGAAAATCATAATCACCCAAGTTGATGTCACACCAGTGTGTTGAAAACATGGGAGAGACTGAGCCCCTCGAAGTAAGGAATGAGCTCAAAAAAATAACTGGGCCGTGTCACGAAAAGTGGAATCGATCCCGCTGTTCTCCAAATTCACCGCAGCATGAAAATGAAACTCGAGAAGGCAATGGTTTACAGCCACAAAAGCAAGCTTAACCAGGCCTGCATGCTCCCTGTCCTCTTTCATGGTTCACTCGGGTTTGTTTTCAGCACCTCCTGGCGGACAAAATGATCAGTCAATACTGAATAAATAACAAGACATTGTTCATAATGTTCTATTTATATAGCCCCTATCATTTGGTTCCTGGTTACTTCAGTACGATTCAAATGATTGAAGCTTTATTGTCACTTTTTCAACATTTTTTTTTTTCAACAGACTGTACAAAGAAATGATATGTGAAATTTGACATGCGTGTCTTCAGTACATTCACCGTTATCTTTATTTTTTCCAGAAACAATGGCAAAATGCTAACAGATATAGATTATGCTACCTAGATAAAATAACGTGATCATTACATGATTTAGTAACTTTAAACTTCGGTGATCATTACATGATTTAGTAACTTCAAACTTCGGTGAACATCGTCACTGATAACAACAAAATAGCAAAGTACCAACACTGCTTACCATAATCATGGATAAGCGAGGGAAAATCCATTACCGTGAATACAGAGAAAGGACATCGTAGGTCATTTCTTATAGATAGTGTACCCTTTCCAATCCACTAAACTTCACAAACATTTTAACCCTCTGTGAGCCACATTAATTACCTGTCTATAGGTTTGTGTGTGAAATTTGTGCACATTTGATTCATTAGCACAGTAAGCGTTAAAGGGGGTTAGATGGCTAGTAACTGATCAGTGGGAATCAGTTCAAAGTTCAAAGTTCAAAGTTTATTTCATTTTTCAACAAAAACATATGTTTCACTTCATTTAGTAACAGAAAATAAGGTAAATAGAACATAGTGAAATAAAAAGACTACAACAATTGAGGACCTATAGTAATCATACATTGTACTGCAAGAAAGAAACAGAAGTGATCAAAGTGAAATACATGTATCAATACCGTTGTTTTTTAAATGCGAAAAATGGAGGGACCCACTAAAAAGACAGAGCTTGTAGTATGTGGGTCCCTCTCAGTGGGAATGTTGGGGGATGATTGTTCCAATTCTTGTTCCAATTCTTGTGGGATTCATTTAAGAATACTTTATATATCTACTGTTATGTGAAAATTGCTTGCTTCAGAATGGTCTCATATTCAAGTAATGTGCAGTTTAATGGTTCCAGGCTAGCATGCCTGTACAGTGACGGGGCATTAAACTGCTCATTACTTGAATGTGGGACCGTTCTGAAGCAAACAATTTTCACACAGCAATAGATACATAATGTACTCTTAAATGAATCTCACAAGGATTGGAACAATCATCCCCCAGTATTCCCACTGATTCCCACTGATCAGTTACTAGCCATCCCCTTTAAAAGTAATGCAGCTAGCAGCTGCTGCAGCACGATAACAATTTCATGTTCATTCTCGTGTGTGCTTTGGTATTTGAGAGTGTGTATGTTTGGATTGAATCGCTGTATTACCGAGAGATCTTCTAAAAGACATTGTGTTATTATCAACCATCAAAAGAAGAAAAACTAGAGATACGAACTATATTCATATATTTTTTATGTCAAGTAAACAGTTCTTTTTGTAAAGTTATGCAACTAATGTATTATGGCTATATGTATTGTGGAGGGGGTATTTGGGGCTGTAAAGAATAGTTTTAACTATATTATTTTCATGGACTTTGCTTTACACTAGTAGTAAGATGTCACCAGTGAGTCAACGTAACATGTCGTCAGGAGAATGTATCTTAATGCGATCGTGATAGCAATGATCGTTCCCTGATTTTCTATGCTATACAAAACCTGTTTACCCGAGTATCTTATACATTTTGATATCTCGACAAACACCACGACTCAACCGACAATACCCTGAGTTTTCTTTGTCACGCAAATATATACTTCAACAATGGAGAAACAGCAACAACATCATGTTTCTGAAGTAGCTAGGCGCCCGCTACAATAATGAGCTCAGTTTAACAGTTGAGAGTTGACTGGAAAAACACTTTCTGCGGTTTTTAGTTTCCCCATTTTTTTTTTCTATTTCTAATTCATGCCCAAGAGAGCAAGAAAGACTTGTTATGACCAACGCTAAGTCGATGACTCACCCCATGCCCGTATTGATTAAGACTTTATTTTTTTCTTCTTCTTCTTCTGCATGTGCTAACGAAGATGCAACTTCTTTCCGAATTAGCGGTGGTTGAAAGTTTTGCTTCGTCGACTTCTCAGTCACTCAGGGCAGCTCGGGTGACGCGCGAAGAGTAATTGAGGTCAATTTGTATCAAGCACGCGATTCTTAAAGCGCGTGTGGAAGATTCGAGACTGGCCGTTCTATGATGGCTCCTCATCGGGTTCATCAATATCTCTTGAGTTAGTTACGCTATAGATAGATAGGTAGATAGGTATCATTCAGTTGAATGATGTACATCATTATCATCAATATGCATGCTGTACTGTTTGTTTGCGTGTATCGAGGTTATGCACGTATTCCTATGTCTGTATGTATGCCTGTACGTACGCTGTTGTGCCATGTTCCTGTGACCTATTATGTTCTTGTTTCAATTTAAAAATACCTCTATTTTTTTTTCTCTTTCTCTATCCTCTCTCTATTCTAAACCACCTTGTTAGCTTCTAAATATGTTTCTCCAGTTACAACGAGTAAGATTCACTTAATTAATTTTTATACACTTTAATTTATGTTTCATTCCCCCGAAAAACTATGTCATATATTCAACATTATGTGCCTTAATTAAGATTATATCTATTAAATCATACTTGTGTACTTATAAACTTGTAATACCTATCTGTAATTGTTTTATTCACAACTTTATAGTTATGTATTAATCATTAAGTTACGCTTCAATGATGTGCAATGTGTTTAGTTTGTGTAATGCTTATAAGTGAAAGTAAAAATCGTGTTACTTTAAGTGATTGTAAAAATAACTGTAAATGTAAATGTATCGACGCCAAACAATGCACACGTTAGGTGGTAAAATGTTACGGTGATCTATAGACCCATATAAAATCGCCTCTGCTGGTGACAGTTTCAGGTAGAAGACACAACTGAACATCAGTAGGTAGTAGAATATGATATTGCAACATTTATTTTCTGGCGATAGCCTTGCCTGATTTTCAGAACATATCAGAAAGTTTTTGCATAAGTATATATCTTTGAATGCAGGCGGTAATGAAAATACTAGTACTCCAAACATAATGAACCTGCATTACAATACAGCGTGATACGAAGTGATACAATTAAAAATCATAATGATATAAAAGACATTATAATTGAATTATTATGTCGTAACATGGTATAGTATCGTAATCTTATTATGCTATCATGCTAGAAACATGATCTTGTATTCATGATATAATCAATACAAATTTCGTCTGAAGATTTAAATCACTCATCAAACTTTGCAATGTCTGTAAATAGCATTGACAGCAGCTTGGCCTAATTGCGACACCAGTGCGATGATAAATGATAACAGGGCCCTGTTTCATAAAGCTTGTCGTAAAGTTACGCACGACTTTACGAAAGACTTAAATATGGCAAGCCAAGTGGGTTTCCTAATCATTGTAAATTTCAATGTCTAAAGTTGAAATTTGCAGATGATAATGATCACGATTATTTTTACATTTTAACATGTGCTCTTTTTTGTAGTGTATTTTTGCCCCAAAGTAGATGAAATATTGACACGCAGTCTTACTTTGTTAAATGTGCACAAATATTGGCACCTCATATTCCAGTTGTTCGTAAAGTCGTGCGTAACTTTACGAACAGCTTTATGAAACATGGGCCCTTATGGATACGAGAACATGATGCTTTTCTCTAGACATAATATTATTCCAGACCTCTTCTAATAAAATCAATTTTGCTGACGTCACATTTTGACACCAGATTGAATAATGTGACGTAATTGCAACACGAGCTTCCAACATTATTACAGAGGACTTTAGAATCTCGGTCATGAATTGTCATAAACTATTAACTCCTTGCATGCTTTCAGTGCTGATTGACACATAAAACTCCATAGCGTTGTACATATTGTGCAAAGTTCCTGACACTGAAAGGGTTCAAGATACACTATTAAATGCGTTTTTCTAGGATCCAGCTAACATGTTGCCCCAGTCATATATAATATGTCAGAACAGAATTTGATATCCTGCCAGTATTTCCCCGATACTAGTTCCCCATTTAGATTCAGCGTCAATTCTGATTCAGCCGATATTTAGTTAGATACAAACGGCTAACATAATTGGTGTGCTTATTTGCGTTTATTTACTTTAATATTTACTTTTTTTTTTGCACTGCTTTACGCGTTATACGTTTATTCAAGGAGGTTATACGAGCAACGTCCGCCTAATTAGGCGGTTTCGCAGTGCTGTTGCCCAAGAATTGAGATTAGTTCTTTTTTTTTTTTTTTTTTTTGATGTGCAGTAAGGAGTACGCGTAAACGAATCAATACGTGTGGTCACGGAGTGATTGAAGAAGATAAACCCGATCGATTATCGGATGACATACAGCAATGTTATTCGCCATATCGGATTGTTATCGGCTGATACGAGGTAATGTTTATCTTTATCTCCTTGTACCAGTCAGCGGTAAAGTGGAAGAAGTAATCGTGGTGTTGACGCAACCTTGTCAGCAAAGTCTTTGAGAACAGTTGGGGAAAATAGGGGTTCTCCTCCAAAGATATTGGATGTCTTTCATTAAACGGAACGTTGAACGTAGATCATGTATGATTCGACCTATGAAGTTTCTTCCAGTTTGAAGAACAGTTATTTGAAGAAAAAGATGAAGAAAGAAACAAAAATGGAACCATTTCGACGGCCATTTTTTTTTTTCTCGTGTAGGTGCCAAAAATCTTCTTACTCTACACTGCGAGACATTATAACCTTTGTTATCATTATAAACTTCTTTACTGAAACGGCAATGACACCCAAATTTATGGGCATTGCATTTTTACTGAAAACTCGGCCTTCACATGTATTTTCTTTTTGTTATTAACATAAGCCATACTTATGCTAAGGGTAATATTTTGTCCCCTGCCTTCTTAAATAGGGAAGTCAAGATTTCTTTCCCTATGCTAGAAAAAAATTCAAAATATGTTGAATCTATATCTTCTTTATATCGGTGTACCGCAGTGACGTCACGACTTGTGTTTAGTCTTCTCATCCAACGAATGCTCCACTGAACTTTAAAAATTCATAACTTTGAATGGATTTTCCGATTTTCTGCAACCTTCACTAATGTGTTCTACTCATATTGCTTTATGCATTCAGTTCACGTAATTTGTGTATATTCCCCTTTAAGGAATAATGACGTGAACGGTCCTAATCCAAACGACTGGCACAGCAGACTATTTACAAACGTTCCTTCTGATATTTCAAATGAACGTTCCAAAAAGAAACATCGAACCTTGTTCACTAAAATGAATGATGTTTACCCTGCTTAACAATAAATGGATGGCAAAATCATGAAGTATCACCGTCTTGCGTTTATCAAAATGAATGAACTCGAATTTCAATAACAAGGAAAACCTTTTGTGCACGCGCGCAACGCGTGCTTTTGCCCATCGTGTCATAAACAAAACACGCATGACAGGGTAGTGGCGCGCTAGCGAGGCAACGCGACGCCTGCTAAACACACACACACACACACACACACACACACAAAAAAAAACACACACAAATACATGTACGTTTGTATTATTTGCATTGGTATTAATTCAGTATTATCAACTATGATTATTATTGCATGACATGGATTATGGCACATTATATTTACCTCGATGTCATCAGCGACCTATAATATTGCTACTCTTTTTGTCTTCCATTGATTGTCAATGACTGCATCCAGAGCCTGTGCTTGATGGCTTGCTAATGCTGCGGCGCGCGCGACGTTTAAAAACCGTCGCCATTTACACGCACGCACACACACACACACACACACACACCCACACACGCACCCAAAGCCATCCTAAGGTACGCATAAAATACATACCATACACACACTATAATGCACTCACACACAAGACCGTAGATATGTTATCAGAATTATTAATGACTAAAATAGTAATACAGATTCCATAAGGTTCAAGAATAATATATTCTTTTTGTAAACACTTTTCTTTTTTAAATGTATAGTAAAGAATATGAACGCCACTGATCAAATGAAGAAAGAAAAATGGCACCCAAAGTTTCCTAGTGTTTTCTTGAATATGTTAGTCAGGGAGAAGGAGACTTGAGCTAAAGTTGTTTGAATCACTAAATTTGAGAGGGTGAGAGAGAGAGAGAGAGAGAGAGAGAGAGGGGGGGGGGGAGGGTGGAGAAGTATACGCCCCTTTGGTAAACGAGCGCAATATTATTCATACGCTGTCATTGAGGTGTAATGCGTTTCCATGCATGCGCCCGCTGATGTGGACATAGAAACTGTTTGTCTATTAAATCACGATAAAAATAGCCTGTTTGCCGAACAGGTCTTCTTTCCCTTAAAGGGGCGCCAGCGCCAATGGCGTTAAAATCGAATTTGTTGTCTGCACGTTTGATCTTGATAAATAGAAAGGATTATCGGGAGAGATGGATGCTAGTCATGGTATCGGGTCAAACGATGAATGACCTTGAGGTCATGGGTCGGAGGTCAGCTAAGGGTCTGACCCGATTTTCACGAGTAAATAACAATAATTCCAAGTAGGTATCGTAACATACCTCCTTGGTAATACTTACATTATCATCTAACAATCGACGCCATCAATCTCTCGATTAGCAGAACTTCTCGGTAAAGGAATACTCGGAATGTTTGTAACGCTACTAAGTTTGGTAATAAGGTGGACTTTTTCGTAGGAAGAGAAGGTTTGGTTGTAGAGGAGAAATTCGTTCAATATGTCAGTGGCAAAAGAATAAAACGTACAATTTCACGAGGCAAATTAATGTACAATGAAAAAAAAATTGTTGCATTGAGCTGAAATAAACAAAGTTGTTACATCGGATATTTTGCTATAATATGGTCTCCCTGCATACCTACCGTTGAAGGCTCGATATCGTTGATCCAGACAGGTCTCTTAACATTGCAGACTACCAAGCTAAAGGTGTGACTCGACTGAATTTCAGTTACCGGTTTGCCAGACTTAAAGATAACAAATGATTTCATGCACACCATAGCCAAGACAACATGAGGAAACGTAATCTTTTTTTTTTAATGTATTTCTAATCATACGAGCCACACATTGTGCGGGTTACTGTTGGTTTTGATGATCCGGTGATAAATTTTACCTTGCTTAAAACAAAACATATCTGTACTTCAAAATTTAATAATTTTGCTTTTAGAAAGCATTTCGCAAAATGGGGATAAAAAGACGAAGAAATTTAGGTGCTTTCCCATTTTGATGTGTTGGTCACATTGCACACTTTCGGCGGAATCTGCACCCATATAATTGCTGCAATGAATCCAATACCTGCTTCTATATCTGAAGGATTTCGGAAGAACTAAGACACGGTCCCTCCCACCACCATTTCGCAATACAAGCAAGGACATGCCTTCAAATCGAACAAATAAGGTGTGTCGCAACTACACAGGTGAAGTAGAATATGCTGGAACATTATTATGAGTCGGCTGTAGTGGGTTAATTCATTTGTACGTGATAGAGACGTGGTGAAGGTGACGAGTGTTGTCCCTATATTGCGTATACCGTCATGACCGTGTCGTCCCGTTAATCATCATCATCATCACGTCAGACCAGCTGAATCATTAACTAGAAAAGGTGAAAGAAAGAAAAAGAAACAAAGAAGAAAAGAAGAAGGGAAATGACAAGAATATCAGTCTAAAGTATAGAGTACACGATGTAACGCCGCCCCTCTAGCTCACGCCTCCGCGTAAAGCAGGTACACCTGCAAATAAAATCGACATCTTCGTGCCCGTGCAAGCAAGCGACGAAGGAATCTGCTACTTAATAGTACTTGAACAGGTCGATTTCGAAAGAGGGGAAGCCCCTGACTGATGTCACTGAGATGACGTCATAGCGGCGTGCACCTGACAGGCGAGAGGCAAATAGGACTGATCGACGTGGCGGGCTATGGTCTGAATCATCAGACTGCAATATCTTTGAGGTGCTTTAGGTTCTCCTCATTTAAATCCCCTGGTTTTTATTTCCATTTCTTTAAAGGGGCATTCCGGATGATTTTCATAATTTCACAACATGTAGTACATAAATCAACAGGTCCATGTACAGATTCGTGGAATTTATTGTGGTCCTTGAGAAGAGAAACCAATAAATTGAAAATCTTGAACAAATTACACTGAACAGTGCTGATGACATCAGAGCCTCATATATTTCAGAAATGTAACAGTGTAATAATAATACCGCTTGCTCGACAAGTTCACCTGTGAAAAATCTATGCATGCCTTCTTCTTTGTTCTGCTTCCTTGAGCCCCAACTCATGCATTCTTATGGTGAGGCTGTCATGTCATCATCCTTGTTCGTTGCAATTTGTTATAAATTTTGAAAACATTCTCATTCCTTATCCCAATCACTATAAATTCTGCAACTCTGTACTCAGTTTGATTTATATATAGTTGTTCAAATGTAAAAGTCTGAAAATCATCCTGAGGTCCCCTTTAACTCTTCATGTTCCACTCAACCTTATACTCTCTCTGGTCATACCAGGTCCATGATCATCTTCATCCGTGAAGTCAATATCGAGTATAATATCTGCCATATTTCACTATTTCTTTATTCCGTCATTCACATAAATGTACACATCATTCTGTGGCTATCTTCTCTCTTGAAAATAAATAAGCACGCTACTTCTACTGAACGTTAAGTAAGCCCGACGCTGGGTCTGTTGGTGTGTATAATATAATGTTATGTTCACATGAGTAGTTGCAGAACATTATGCGTCCGTTTTAATATATCTTTTGATTTCCTGTCTTTCTTTCATGTCTTTCCTTCTCACTCTCCTCCTCGTAATCCGTTTCAGTTTAGTCAATCAAACATTCTCGAGTGTCACAGAACACACGGGAAAGAACATGTATTTCAATATTGCTGACAGTAATTTCTACGAATAACCTAACTGTTAGCCTTCTGTTAGCAATTAGTTTTTTTGTTTGTTTTTTTTTTTCGTTTTATGTGCTGAGTGTGGGCACCTGCATTTATATGCAAATATAGATGTATGAGAGTGCGCGTCAAGTCATGTTTGTGTAACTGTGTGTGTTATGTGTATGTCTTTATGAAGTCTGTGTTAACAAAAAGTTGGTGAGGAATTGATGAAGCTGTGGTGTGTAAATCTACTTTAAAGGGGAAGTTGACCGAAACATGTGCAGTATAGTCTCCGCTCAATCAGGTAGTGTCGTGCAGAGATTAACTATCCGATTAAGCAGTGTATCTGATTATGTGGAGACAATTGAATGTGGACTAAGCGATCGCAGAAAGTTAAGGGAAACACTCCGTTAGAGTATGCGGAAATGTTGTCAAAAAAAAAACACAAAACAAAACATCACACAAAAAACACAAAACAAAACATCACACAAAAAACACAAAAAAGCCATCTTAATTGACATCAAATGACCACGTGACCTATCACCCAAGAAAGTTTTCTGTTCAATAATTATTGCTCAGTAACACATGTTACAGCAAGACGTCAAACGAATGTATAATTTCATATAATAAATGAAAAAAATTGCAATTCCTTTAATATTGTCTCTTTTCTACAGTATTACATACTACTACCGTGAGATCAAAAATGTATTTACTGTGTAGTTCTCTTCCATTTTAGAGAATGTGGCACATATAGGAATTAAGCAAACTCTCACGGGTACGTGTTTCACTATAATTTTCGGCTTTGGCTGATATCCACACTCAACATTCTGCTAAGTTTTTAAACAATGGGATGGGGTGGAAAGAAATCCGACGGAAAGGAAGGAGGCAAGCTGACGCTGTCTTGATTCCAAGCGGCTCTGAATTCATTAAAAACACACCTACGAGCCATTTAAGTTTGGGTAGGTTTCGTGTAATCACGTGGTGACGTGGTAGTAGCTCCGTGGTTAATAGTCAAGAAATTTGCTCTCTCTAACTTGTCACGTTCAAAGGTTCCAAATAATTTTGGTGGCCATGAGTAACCAAAAGGCTCACTAATGCACGTACGCAAGCACATGAAAATCGGTTATAATAATATGTGCATGTGTATTGATACGGATGAGTGGGGAATACAGGATAGGGGTATAGAATTCAGGAAGCTGATGATCAGTTTATGTTAAAGGACAAGTTCACCTTCATAAACACGAGGATTGAAAGAATGTAGCAATATTAGTGTAACACATCATTGAAAGTTTTAGGAAAATTGGACAATCGATGCAAAAGTTATGAATCTTTAAAATTTTTGTGTTGGAACCGTTGGATGAGGAGACTACTAAGGCTCGTGATATCATATGAGTACAACAGTATAAAGAAAATTTAAAGAGAATTCAACATATTTTCACTTTATTTCGCATAATAAAAGAGCACTTGACTTGCCTCTTTCTAAAGGCAATGGGAATAATATTACCCATAACATATGTCAGTAACGAGTCAAGGGAATGTGTGCTTTTTTCAAAAGATGAAATTTTGTGAAATTCTCTTTATATTTTCCTTATATTGTTGTACGCATGTGACATCATACACTGCAGTAGTCTAGTCATCCAGCGGTGAGTGCACAAAAACTTCAAAAATTCATAACTTTTGAACGGATTGTCCGATTTTCCTCAAACTTTCAATGATGTGTTCTACTAATATTGCTACATTCTCTCAATCCTTATGTTAATGAAGGTGAACTTGTCCTTTAATGTTAAAGACATTCCTTTATAATGTAAATGCTTGAAATGCTTATTGATTTCCTTGCAGGGTATGCATATAATTTCATAATCCATTAAGTAGGAATATAATATCATTTTTGTTGCTGTTTTCCATGCTTTCCCGTTCATGAGCGACACACGTCGAGACTTCATCGTATCAAGCGTACTGAAAATTGATCACTTGTTTGTTATTGGTATTACCGTTATCATTACTATATCGTCACTACTGCAATGATCATTATTATTGTCACCATTATACTCAGGAGGAATGACAAAAAAAAATTGTACTCAAAATATCGGTGCGTTTTACACTCTCTTACTAAACCCAAAGTGATTATGTTCCATGTCATTTTCCCAACCCTGAGCATGAAATTAATTGCAATCCTATCGGTGTTTGTTTGTTTTGTATTTTTAATGATATTTTCTTTCTATACCGTTAACGGTGGGGTGGAAGATTGCATTACCTGCGGCATCATGAAATAGAAAGTAGTTTCTCTATGACAATAAAGACAGGGAAACAAAAACAACTGCAATACAGGGGATGTTGTGCAGCGTGTTACCGCTGGGACAACGCATAAAGGAAGCAGCAACCGGGTCTAATGTCACTAAATCATCTTGTTGAGAACATCGAACCGCTGGCTCCTGAAAATACCCCCCCCCCCCCTTGATCACGTGGCTCTTCAGCTATGAGATTTTCCATAAAGACCAAAAGGCGTCATGTAAGTCTATATAGCTGTTCATATCATATTTATATTCCAATGCATACGGTCATTCGCAATTAAATGCTTGATATATTTTACATAATACGCGTACGGTCTATGTACATATACTGTATAATTATCAATTTCTCTATCTACACATACATACAGGCATTATGTAGGCCACTATACAAAATATCATTAATGTCTTAACCCACAGCTGCAGATAGAAAGACAGACAGACAGACAGATAGATAGATAGATAGATAGATAGATAGATAGATAGATAGATAGATATAGAGAGAGAAAAGAAAGTGGTGGAAAGGCTATTTTTTGGTACACGAGTAGTCATACAATGCATCATACAATGCATCAATTTTGACGTACCTAAAACGCATATCGCACACGTCCTGCAGACACATGTACGCCTGCACCGCCACCAACACCACCGCTATAATTACCGCCTATACCTACGCAACAATGTGTGGTACTTCTGTCATTGCCACTGATATGAATAAAAATGAAAAAATGATAAAATCAGAATAAAGAGAATGAATAAGATGATGATGATAATAAATTGTATACACCGGTGGTCTTATTCTAGATGGAAAACTGTTGATGAATTGAATAAACATATCGTTGTTTGTTTGTTTGTTTGCTTTTTCCAGATAGATGTTATGGATGAAAAACATGACTTTGAAAACGTTGTGGAATATACGTTGTGCATTATGAAATGAATATAGATTGCTATCAAAAAGTGTTATTCCTTCCGACCGTTCCACAAGCTTTCCGGAGTCAAACGTCATTCCATAAGATCTGACATGACGAAGAACGTTCTTCGGACATGTCGGACAAACTTTCATATAGAACTCGCCACGTGATAGAAATGTGAATCGGTGCCCTGCACAAAGAGAAAGAAAAAAATTGAAGAAACGAAATAATATATCTAGGCGCTGTCATCTATTGCAGTTGGACTTTGCCTCGTCACACAGAAAGAAGTCACTCACAAACATGTTTTTGCAAGAAAGCGGGGTTTCTCGTGTACTTTGACCCGCTTTGATACTCTATTTGGCATGCTAGCCCTCTTTTAATATCCATTAAAATAAATCTCGAGGGTTGTTTGCCTTCATATTATCATCTCCCACGTGCACAGCGATCCTCGGTCCCTCGCAAACTGGATGAAGTGTTCTTACGCGCAAAAGATAATAGTGACAAGGATGACGAATTCAGAACTGTGTCACGTCATGGCGTGTCATACTTCACTTAAAGGGATCGTATAGTTTTGGTTGAGACCTAATTTAAGGTTTCTAACATTTTTGGTGACATAATGAGAAACCTCTTATGAAATATGAAAGAGCATGTAATTCCATGAGGAATTCAACATCTATTTGATGAAAATTGGTTTTGAAATGGCTGAGATATCCAAAACAGAGCGATTCTAGAAAGTGTGGGACCCACACTTTTTTACGATTGCTTTGTTTTACTTTGTTTTTGGATGTTTCAGTCATTCCAAACCCGATTTTCATCAAATAAACTTTGAATTCCTCTTAGAATGGTATGCTCTGTAATATTTCATGAGTGTTTTCTTGGTATCTCGCAAAAACTTAAAAGCCCAATTCTCATCTCCACGAATACTGTACCATCCCTTTAAAGAAGTCCGTTTGATTGCCTGTTTGGTATAATAATTATGTTCTAGAAAAATGACAGGTTTTTTTTTTTCGATGTTGAGCTGACGCTTTAGTCATCAGAAGTGATGGTGTAATTGCACAGTTCGTTCAAGCTGTCTTTGGTTAGTGTGGTAAAAAATAAAGAAACAAATAGTAACAAATATTAGATTGATTAAACCTTACATCTTTCTCCCACTATAGATGCTATATTGCAAACATCTACCTTTGGTGAGAGGCAAACCTGTGCTACATTCCCCACGAGGCCGTCAGTACAGGCAAGCCATGCTGACGATCTCCTACTTCTTTGATGAACCAAATATACTGTCTTTTATTATCTATACAATTGTAAGTGTTTTAAAGTAATTATGCTGTAGTATTACATGCGATTGTACTTTCGCTTTGATGCTTTGTAACTTAGTTATGTTTTGTTTAATTCTTTGCTACTATTTAATAATTATATTTTGTTTTGACTTAAGAAGCAGAACATAGTTCAAACAACAATCAAGCAAACCTTTTAAACCCTAAACAGGCATCATGGACATAGGTTATTGAAAAACCCAACGAACTCATGGCGGGAATGATATCTTCTTCTTCTTTTCAATCTTTCGATATCACATCGAAAGAAGACCTTAAAAAGGATAGTACAAGTGTATATGGGTTTTGGTTGAGATAGGGCTTCAGGTTTCCAACTTTTTGTGAGATAATGAAGAACCTCTCATGAAATAAAAAGAGCATACAATAAAGAAAAATTCAGCGTTTATTTGACGAATATTGGTTTTGAACAGGTTGAAAAGGCTACAATATCCAAAAAACGAAGAAGCCCTATAAAAAAAAGGCGTGGGATCCACCTTTATTAGTACCACTTTGCTTTACTTTGTATGTTTTTCGATAGCTCAGTCGTTCCAAAACCGATTTACATCAAAACAAACTTTGAATCCCTCGTAGGATTGTATGCTCTTTATTATTTCATAAGTGGGTTCTATTCATCTAGCAAAAAGTTAAAATCTGAATCCTCACCTCAGCCATAACTATACTATCCCTTTAAGACGGTACAGATGAGTCTGCGTTTAGTGTTGTGTACCGTGAAAAAAACACACCAGAAAACGTTGTGAAAGCAAGTAAAGGAAATGCAACGAAAGGACATTAGATTTTATTAACCACCATGCACATTACCACCGGATTGTGAAAGTCACATTTGATTCAAACGTGACAATTGAAATGCAGCGTTATTCCAACACAGTCATGGACAGAGTATGGTAGAGTATGCTGTCACGTCATGGCGTGTCATACTTCACAGGGATCGTATAGTTTTGGTTGAGAACTAATTTCAAGTTTCTAACATTTTTTTGGTGAGATAATGAGAAACGTCTTATGAAATATGAAAGAGCATGTAATTCTATGAGGATTCAACGTTTATTTGATGAAAATTGGTTTTGAAATGGCTGAGATATCCAAAAAAAGAGTGATTCTAATAAAGTGTGGGACCCACACTTTATTACGATGGCTTTGTTTTACTTTGTTTTTGGATGTTTCAGTCATTCCAAACCCGATTCTCATCAAATAAACTTTGAATTCCTCTAAAAATGGTATGTTCTGTACTATATCATAAGTGTTTTCTTGGTATCTCGCAAAAAGTTAAAAGCCCAATTCTCATTTCCACCAATACTGTACCATCCCTTTATTAAAAATATACTAGCTGTCCTATCCATGACGATGAATGTACAGGCAATTCGACGGCACACACGTGCACTGCAGTAGATTGATACTCGTGCGTATAGATTTAGATAAGTGTCAGATTGATCTAATTGACCAGTTATTAAAATTGAGCAATGAGTTCCCCTGTTCGTGATAAAACTTTAACTCTTCCGTACTCTCATTACGGATCCTGTTATTACCAGTTTGCTTGTGGAGAGATATTGTTGTCACGTGTCATGGCATACCAAATGTCGGATATCCGATTCGACAACGATGCCAGGGAAATCTAATCGCGATTTATGACTACTTTGAACGCAAAGAAGTTTGGACCCCATGTATGCATGAACTGCCTCGCACATCAATCGCCATTATCTGAGCACGTAGTTTCGGAGATAAGATGTTTTTGCAATCAATCTGTAATATGACGGTTGCAAACAGGTAAATATTTGCCCGAAATTCGAATATTATTTGAGGAGAAGCTATTTTCGTCACCAATATTTTCCCTTTCAGCCCGACCTCTGTCCATCGTGGCTGCCACAACCGTGTCGATGGCATCTTGTCAAACGGGCAATCGTATCGTAATCAGCCTCCCTCCAGGTGATTACATGAAAGTGTGACGGAAACCGAGTGATGTTCGTTATTCCGAAGGTTCGTAATTACGGAAATGAAATCAGGTTCGTTTAATCTGAAACCGACCTGACGGTGCGTACAAACGAGCCTTCGGAATTATGAATCTCATTTCATTTTCACATTGAAGAACTTTGGAAATAACGAACTATTTTTTTCCCCTCTCGGATTAACGATCCTTCGAAATAACGAATCTTATTTCATTTTCGGATTGATGAGCCTCCGACACAACGAACCTTTGGAGTAAACGAAATATGACCACGGGAACCACTGAGCTTATGATAACATACGAGCTCGACACAAACAGGTCATACGGCCTATGAGCTAAACATTGTAAAAGATAAAGGCCTGCCACGAATCATACAGCCAATGAGGCAGACACCAAGTAAAACAGTGTTATACAGGCCAATGAACTAGACACTATTAGGCCCATGAACTCGACACAGGGCAAGTTAGGCCCATATGGTGTACACTTGTAATGCCGAGCTCGTGGACCCTTTTTGCCTAATATTGAGCTCATGGGTCTTGTTTGCCTAAATCTAGCTCGTGGACGTTATGGCTCGTGGGCATATTTTAGTTGATGTTTAGCTCGTGGGCCCTGTCTACCTCACGGGCTGTATGACTCAGGGCAGTATGATTCACGAGCAGTATGACTCGTGGGCTGTATGACTCATTGGCTGGCTCGTGGCTGTCGAGCTCGTGACGTGTACCCGTCTGTGAACCTTTTTGGTGTCTGAACATGCCCTACATTATCACATTACTCACGAATTCCATAAGCGAAGCGGGAATACTACGCTGCAGCTGCCTGGAATAAGGCTAAGACGAAAAAGAATAAGATTCTCAATACGACATCCTCATATGTATAATTATTTTGAAGACCCTTCTCACACCTCACGTTGCCATACATGGCAGCTGGTGTAATTAATCATCATTTGATAACTGCTATATTTCGAGAGTCTTCGCTTTGTAAATATTTCCTTTATACAGTCTTAGATCGAGTTATTTTACAGATGTCTGCGGGTATCTTCGAAAGCTGTGGTGAGGTGATCATATCTGGTAGTAAATCTCTCATTAAATAATTGACCTTGGCGAATTCATAATGAATTCTGTTTCTAACCTGTGAAGCGGTAGATGACACAAGAATACTATATCCCCTGTTTTTCACTCAGAGAAGTATACCTTTGTGCTTCAGTCTCTTCGTCTACGATCTCTCTCTTTCTCCCTTCCTCTGTACTTATGTGCTGTATGTATGTATGTATGTATGTATGTATGTATGTATGTATGTATCTATCTATCTATCTATCCATCATCTATCAATCTATCTGTTTATGTATCTATTATCTATCAATCTATCTATCTGTGTCAGTGGAAGCTGGAATGTTTAAACCCTAAAATTACGTTGTATTCACATTATCACTCCAATGTCAAAATTGCTATTAGAGCAACTGCTATATTGTGCAGCATGTGGTTACTTGTTCTCATTTTATCACACACATACATAACCAACTATGTGAGAAGAATCTTCTGTACCCCTGAGTATTAATAGTCATTCTCTTTTGTTTATCCTTACTTTTGGTCTTTAATTGTACCCGTGCTCCTCATCCTGTACCCCACACTAGGATTTTGTTGGGACCTACACTCAACAAGCTTTGCTTTTTAGTAGGTTCCATCGTATTTCTTTTTGCATCCTTTACTTTGATTGAAAATGACATATCGACCGCTATGTATTATGTTTGTATTCCTATTTTTGTATGTATACATCCAAGCTGGACATTCTGTATTATTATATTTTGTGATATATCATGTATATTCCATCGAGAAATACGAAAATAAAATTGAAAATTATTGAAAAAATTGAAATTGAAAATCTATCTAACTATCTATCTATCTATCTATCATCTATCAATCTGTCTACATGTATATACATGTATCTATAAATTATCTATTTATCATCTATATCTGTGTACATGTGTGTATTCTGCATGTCAATGAAATTTCACAAGTTACACCGGTAACAGGTAGGAATCATATTACAGCGCAGAGTGAAGAAATCCTCGTTACTTATGTTAGTGATTCACACTGTTTCCATAGCAGACGGAAATTGGGTTCCGTGTTCCACTAGAAACTCTCATTATCGTTGGAGAGCTTGAAGGAGAGTCTCCGTTGTAGCAGGCGTGGGACTTGACTCTAGCACATCATTGCATGATATCAATGAATCTATTCTTGCATGAAATACGTGCAAGAAATGGAGCCAAATACTGTACCACGCATTTTTATTGGCAGGCTTATTTCGTGGATTTTTACCTCGATGGAGACGCGTACAAGACGTTGTCGCCTGACTGCGAGGTAAGCCTTGTAGCAGGCTTTACTTGATTCCTTGGATTTCAAGACACCGTGAGCGATCACCGCCTTTTCCAGGTACCCAATAATAGCTTTGTCACCGGGCGAACCAGCTGATCGTTTCGGCTATTAGTCGCGGCCAATCGCAACGCCGATGACATAGTGCGACCAATCCGCGCGGGGCTTGCACGGCGTGCTTAGCGACTAACCGCTCACCCTGGTAACAGGCGAGACCCCCTGCGAAGTGCACTTGAACTGTCACGCGCGGAGCGACAATCCCCCGTGGAACGATGGCCGCACCGAGCAGCCATTCTCCCTTGTTTTCTTGCGTCCGCACAGCTGAGCAGAGAGATAGGGTAAGGTGGGTTCCTCATGCGAGTCCAAGGTGAACAATGTGTGCGAATTTCAGACCTGACTAGCTCCTTTAAGACCACTGAAGACGGCTGTCGTATTTTTCACGAGGCTCAGCGTGTTGGAGCGTGGTGAAGTCAGGTTCAATGCACGGTTCCTTCCTTGTAACTCGATTACACTTGCCATTACAGGAACCCTTCTGCAGCTATTTGGGTCTAAAATACCACTCCGTGACACCAAGTCATGGGGCAGATGATGTCATCATATGATTGATTTGTCATCAAAAGAAGTTTTGATCGTAGTACTTCTTTCCTTCTTCGGCAAACGTTTGAATTTCAAGTATAATATTCTTTGTATCACAGGCATGATATAGGCCTACATTTTGATTTCAGTTCACCAAGTAAAGCTTACTACCAAGCCATGCATTCATATTTTCAGCCTACCGTCACAAATCATCGCTCCGTAATACCACCCGGGTCTCCAAACGCCAAAAAAAATAACTGCTACTCTGACAGTCCTGCTACCTCTACCATGCAGTTCCACAGTCGGTCGCCTTGCTATTACAGTGTACTATGATAATACCACGTTTACTACCATAACATTATCTCATCTTACTCTTCTCATCTTCCGTTTACGCGTTGGAAAGTGCAGAAGCGAACAGACGTGATATAACCAGGGAGGTGGGAATCCCACCTCCCTGATATAACCGAGACATCTTCTGATGCCAACGCCTGGGATCACCAAGGAGAACTAAACGTTCGCCCTCTCTGCAACGTCCACCTCTACTTCTACCTCAATGACTACTGCTAACACTACCATTAATACTATACTACTACTACTACTACTACTACTACTACTACTACTACTACTACTACTACTACTACTACTACTACTACTACTACTACTGCTACACTACTATAGTAGTAGTAGTAGTAGTACTACTACTACTACTACTACTACTACTACTACTACTACTGCTCACTACTGCTACTACTCCTACTACTGCTGCTTCAAGTACTCCAATACTAGTACTACTATTACTTCTACTAGTACCATTAATCACTATTGTCACTACCACTGCTTCTACTACTACTACTACTACTACTATACAAAATGTTCACTACAGCTGTACTAAGGAAGTACTACATCTCCTGCTAATACCATTATATAGGGCCTACCACTTCGTAAAATGTAGTACTACAAACACATAACTCCTGCAACTATTACTACAAGCATACGCGCATTACACACAAAAACCCCCAAATAGCACACATTCATGAAAATTCCACCTGGTGTATGGAATCAAAGCCATTCTTATTTCGTCATGTTATAGCATAAACAGCAACGACCACAAGATACATTTTGATCACTGACTGTGCAGTGCGAAACCTGTTATGAGGATAGCGGGCGAGTCCGCTCTGCGCCCAACCAAGTGGTGTTGGATTGGTCGCAATCAAGTTGCGACCAAAAATTAACTCTGAATGATAGTGATTAGTAGACTTCCCCGCACATCTATAGAAAAACATTGCTTGATTTCATCCTCATTTGTTTTTTTTTTTTTTAATTTGGAACGTAGCTGGTATAATGATTTACACATAGAACTCTTTCAATCAAGACAGAAGTAAATATTACCTGTTTTGAAATAAGTGAAAAGGGAATACCGGTACTATACCTTGTCTAAAACAATGTAGTTGACGTTAGATATATGACAGAATTCGGGCGAATGAAACAGAAATTAAAATGTCCATGCAATTAACTAAATCTGACCAATTTGAGCATGAGAAATGTAATCTACACCAGAAAGCTAATAAGGTCCTTCGAATGTGTGCCTGAGAGAGAGGGGGAATAGAGGTACGCTATACAAGTCGCCAGTCAGCTAGATCACGAGAAACTCTTTAACCGCACGAAATTTGTCTTTAAAGACAGGAGAACTCCGTTATATGTGTAAGTTGACTTTGATAAAAAAGACTATTATTTTTCAAACAAAGATAATGAATGGTACATCAATGGTGTCATCAAGATCGTAGAAAGTAAAGGAATATTACCCTAACCTATTTGTCATAACCAATTTCCATCTTTAAAGGGGGTTGTGTCTAACTGATGGATCCAGACGCCAGCCTTTCCTAAACTCTTCGACAACCATCATTCTAAAACGTGCCATCGATATTCTGTACAATTGCAACTGTTAAGTGGCAAAGCCGGGGTTAAAGGGATGGGACAGTGGATTCAGATCTTAAATATGTGCGAGATAATTAGAAACTACTTATGAAATATGAAAGAGTATACCATTCTTAGAGGAATTGAAAGTTAATTTGACGAAAATCGGTTTTGAAATGACTGAGATACAAAGTAAAACAAATTGGTCATAATAAAAGTTGGGTCCTATCTTTTATTAGGACCATTTTTGGGGGACGGGGGATCATGCTCTTTTTTCTTTTCTTTTTTTTAAAGAGGTTTTTCGTTGTCTCACAAAAAGTTGGAAACCTGAAGCCCCCTCTTAATAAAAATTACACTTCCCTTTAAGGTGACGCCAGACACAGAAGTCGTCGCCTCGTCGACATCACATCGAGCATGTTGTAGGCAGGGAGGTGGGTTGTAGGCCTATTCGTCGATGCCGCCAGCACATGTTCATTAGAAGTTATCCATGTGACCAGACGTCATGGGAGTGAGGGTGGACAGAGCGTCCAGGGATGTCCACGGAGGGCGGAGGAGTGGGGGGGGGGGGGGAGGGTGAGAGGGAACAGTATAGCTGGGAGGGAATATTGTAACAAGGAATGAATGAAGACTTCCCTGCATCGTGTGATGAAATACACGCACACACACACAAAAAAAAAAACCACACACACACATTTGGATATTAGTTCTGATCAACTGCCTTTGCTTAAAAAATGAGTGATAAAGTGATGACTGAAAAAGTCAGCGCTCACAAAAAAAAAAAAAAAAAATGCTGTTGAAAAAAGTATCTGTTCCTGAAAGCTTTGCTGCTTTCCTTCCATTGGATAAGCGTATGATTTCATATCATAATGTTGTATCGTCTGTCTGTCTCTGTCTGTCTGTCTCTCTTTCTGTGTATGTGGGTTTTGTGCTGCACTCTTCAACGTGAATCGATGAAAATTGATAATCGCTCGCGCAATAACCGGTAGCAGGTATAAAGTGGAAGAGATATTACACATCAGAAGTATATAATTTATGCATTCTCAGTTTCAGCGCAGTCACGTTTCAGCTCGGAGCTTGATCATAAAAATGAAATGTGACATTGATGTTCAGGGTGACATTTAAAGGCACGGCTGTGAATTTGATTCATATATATATATGCAATGTAAATTTAGGGGTACCAGATCATGTAGAAAGCTTCAATGGGAGTATTCATTGAGAATCTTAGCAATACTTCAGTATATATCAGGGAGGTGAGTATACCTAGGCCATAGCAACTTGAGTCAGTGTAAGATTTATGTAAACTCCTCGCTTTCCATTGATGTCATACGTCAAAAGATGTCCTGAATTTGTGTATGCCATGATGATTCAAGACAACTTTATCCTCACGGAAGTGGATTATCAGCGGAAAGGCAAGATATTGATATTCTCACCCCTTTTTCACTGATGCGCCGAAACGGTCTTATTGAGACTTGTGACACAATAATTATATGCTCTTATTTTGCTGGATACGGACAAAATTGATGTGTTGAAAGTGGAAATCATTATATGTAGATAAATCTAAAAATTCGTAGATAGGTAGATTAATGTACTGTATATTTAGTTACAGGAAGGAAATAGGTATATAATACAGACAAAAAGGCCGGAGGGCCGGGGGGGGGGGGGGTAGGGGAAGAGGTGTCTCTGTATAGAAGAAGTCGGATGATAAGTGAATATCAATTCAATTCAATTCAATTCAATTCAATTCAATTCAATTCAATTCAATTCAATTCAATTCAATTCAATTCAATTCAATTCAATTCAATTCATTTGTTTTTTATTTCATTTTCGACAAAAGCATATCATATACATAATTTTGCGCTGACGTCTGGTAAAAAGACTAACATTAACCCATATCGCTACAAATTCCTGACAAACAATTCGTCATATTTGGGGAAATCGCCATGGCTCCGGTTACATACATCTTATGGCAGTCAATATTGGCGCAAGGAATATATTTGCTCCCTCTTATATTTTCGGTCTACACACAATAAACAAGGCGCCAAACAGCAGTCAGCTGTTCGCGGCTCACTGCCTGGAACCGGTTTCGCAGAACGGGGTCAAAGTTTAGTTCCATCTCTCTCATCTGGAGAGAGCTCGAACTCGGCGGAGTGTGGATCCAGTTGGATCCTTGAAACCGCATCCACACAGCTTGAAGTTTGAAAGAGTTTAAAGTGCGAATCCGTTCGATCTGAAATTGACTTTGATAGAGAAAGAATGATACCACCTTTGGATAAATCAAAGACCAACTAAATAAGAGACGATTCATCAAATTCGAAAGTCGTTGGACTTTTCACGAAAATGTGCAAAATAAGTGCTGAGGTAACGATGTAAATTTCCCCACAAGTCTCTCGTTGTTTGTGCATACAATGCTATACAATATCTCTCTTGCTCAAACCGAAAGTGATGTAATCTTCGCATTGAATTATTGAGTTGTAGTAGTATAAACGATGATAACTGTTGTTAAACTAGTGATAGAAAGATTTTTTTTTTTCAAATTCATGAAACTCGTCTGTCGAGAGGTTTTTGCAGCGGGTACTGCGTAATTATTCAAATTCTTGAATTTCATATATTTGAATAATTACGCAGTACCCGCTTGCATGCCATAAGGATTAGAACGAACACTTGCTGTCGGGCGGAAGCTCGGTGGTCTCGTGGAGATGACGCCTGTCCGGAGATCAAGAGGTCGTAGGTTCGAATCCTGCTCGAGTACGTACGCCCATGATTTTTCATCGTGCCTACTACTAAAACACTGATCAATTCAGTGCTTATTTATGCGTCGATGTAGGGCAATTTGTCAATCAGTTGCATAAGATTATTTTATTCGTGAAATTTGAGTGTTGAAAAAGCGGGAGAGTTGTTGGGTGATTGTACGCGTCATTACCTTTTCATTTTATTTTATTTTATTTCATTTCATTTCATTGCAATTCATTTCATTTCATTTCATTCTATTTCATTCAATTTACAACAAAAGCGGAAAGTTACTTTATTTCTCTGCATTTGATTGAAACCATTAACATTGTCCAATGTAAACCTGCGAAAATTGAACCGATATCTGATTTCTTTCTCATTTAATCAAATTTCTGTTCGACACTAACCTTTTTCTTTGCCGGCCACTAAAATCTTTGAAACTGAAATTTGGCCAGAAACAAAATGCAGTAGCCCAAAATGAATGGAAAAACTAAAGTTGGTTATGAATCATAAAGGCATAATATACCATTTGCCAATGACACAAAAACCTAGCATTAGTGCTTCCAAAATAATCCTTAAAATAAAACTTCGGGATAGAAACAACCAATGTAAAAATTTGAACCAGTGTAATCAATGTTCCAAGTATTGTTTGATATACAAAAAGTGAACAATAGTTAAGATAAAAATGTTTCCGAACTAAACTGTCTACAGTTATGGTTTAATGCGAAAAATGTAGATATCTCCTTATGATTTAAGGCTTTATTGCAAAAATTTTATATGGTAGGATGTTTTGTGACACAACTGACCTACATGTATGCATCAAACGTGATATCTTGAAAATTTTTAGAATCACTTCTCCCAAAGGTAAACAGGATCTTAGTGCCCGATGGGGCCACCAAAAGATCGAACTTCTTAAAATTGGGTACCCGACATTATTTTTTTAGTGGTCCCAGGCCAACGGGCCATCGGCTTGTGTCGAACCCTGGGATACCATGGACCTAACAACGATCAACAGCATGATCAAGGAAGTATCATGTACACATCTCCATGTAGTCACTCAACGCAGGTAGATGCTATAGAGGAGCTAAATCCGTGTCCTGTGGTTTATAACGATGCAACCAAACTAAGTTCAGATGACAGCCAGTCACAATTGAGTATCTATCCAGGGACTTGTGTTGATTTTCTAACGTACGTTTGATTTCAACTTTTATGCAACATGGCCCGGATCATGATCAGTTAATGACGATGCTTCATTATTTGGGCTAACCGAAGAACGCATATGGTATTGCAGATGAACGTTCTATGGCAGAATGTAGACCTCAAGAAGATTTGTTCGAGGAGGGGTCGAAACGAAATGAAACAGATTTATCCACAGAACGGTGTTTTTTCCGTATAGGAGGTGGGGAGAGACGACCTTCCTTGCTATGTGGTAGGCATTTCAGCGAAATCAGGCGCACTCTGCGTGCATGAGAAAACTATCAATTTATACGATCACATGAATTGTCAGTACGTGATCTGATCGTTTGGCATTCGCCGCATGGTCCTTTCTATTTCACGTTTTGTTTTTAGAAAGATACAAAACTACTTTATGACTTCCTACGTGAATATGAAGGTCATAATGTCCTATACATTCTTTTCCTAGACACAAAGGGGCGTGAGTTTCCGTTTTGTCCGTTTTGTGCACTGGTTAAAACAATTCGACAAAGAGCAAGATAGAGCTGCCTCCTTATAGGGAAGTTCTTCCTTGAATCGATTGTTGAAACTCTCTCTTTCTGGCACGTTCAAAATGAAATAAAGTGACTCGTCATGTCGTGAACTGGCATGAAATGACAAGAATGCAGAAAACCAAAGCCAACAAGTCATCCCCGTTAATGCTCTTGGTCATTGTATATGAATACCTTTTACGTTAGTTGTCATGGTAATCTTCCTTTGCTTCATCCCCATCTTTATCCATCGAAATCCATCTATCTGTCTATTAATCCATTCATTTATCCTATCCATCCATCTACCATCTATCTATCAATCAATTTATCTATGATGCCATTTACCAATCTATAAATCTATCAATCTATCTAGTATACATCAATACAGCTAGCTCTCGTATTGGTGTAGGTTGGTATCCTTATATCTATTAAAATCTATCCTATTGACATGTCTCTTTGTCCATCTGTCTATCTAGCTATCTTCCTTCCATATAGGACCCTTTATTCATCCAGCGATCTGATTTGCTACGCGATCATTTCCTTTTCTATGTATTCATCTATTTATCTATCTATTGATATCTATCTATCTATCTATCTATCTATCTATCTATCTATCTATCTATCTGTCTATCTATCTATCTATCTATCTATCTATCTATCTATCTATCTGTCTATCTATCTATCTATCTACCTTTAATACATCCATTTTATCTATTGGATGGTTGGTTATCTATCCCGGCATAAATCTGTCTATCCATCCATATTTATATCAATCAATCTATCTACCCTTACATTTGCCTACTTATCTATCAATGTGGTCATCTTTTATCTCTTTCTTTCTATATGTATTCATCTTATAACCCATTTCCCACACCAGTATGTCCGTCTGTCCATCTGTGACTTTCTGTCATTCTTGCAGCCACCCATGTCACTTTCGTTTTATCATCCAGGGCATCCAGGTCGCTTTGGTTATATCCTGACGTTTCTTCGGCTGACGTGAACTGGTTGATTACGGAGCATAAACATGACATCCGGGTCGGAGAAGGAAATAACAAGTTTCAGGTCATAGGTTACCTTCACACCGCTCTCATCAGCTGACGTCTAATCTCGTTTGCTTAGCAACGCATAGTCTAGCATCAAGACGTTTGCATCATTCATTTAAGCCCCGGTCACACAGCACTAAACGTCCAAATCACGTACAAAAAGTTATGAAAATCTGGTGGACGTGGTCGTAAGTGGTAATTTTTTGGTCAATTTTGGTTTGTCCGTGCTTTGTACGGGATATGGCCGTTGGCGGCTGTTCCACTGCTGAAGCACTGCCTAAGCACGGCTAACCACGTCCAGCCACGTGTGTGTACGCGGAAAAATCCATTTGTCAGCGATAAGCCGCTAAACACACGCTATTTCCCGTGATACCAACGCGTAACACGCGTCAGATGACCGTACTCTGCCCGTGACAGACCGCTAAACTTTCGCGTCTTTACCGCGTCTCCCCAAGTTTTAATCACTGCCGGAACACGGATTATCACGTGTATTTCACGTGTGTTGCACGTCTTTCCCACGTGTGCCGTCCGTGGTTGTCCGCGGAATAAAATTTTGAGCAGTTCATAACTTTTTACCGCGTCCGACGCCGTTCAGATTTTCCCCCGAGTCCTGCCACGTCTATAAATCGACCGTAGCTCGTCTTAAACTCGACATCAACGCGAACAACATCGTCTGCTTCACGGGAGACCACTTTTTGACGTGTTTTGGCCGTGATTAAGACGTAAAGCGCTGTGTGACCGGGGTTTAAAGAACATTGTTGCTCTAGGTGTAGCTATTGTCGCTCTCTTTTCTTTTTTTGTATTTGTTAATAGGAGTTTCTGCAATTTACAAGCATTGCTTCTCAGCAGGTCTCCTATTTTTTTTCCACCTGATGTATAAATATGTTAAGTCTCTTATCAGCTATTTGTCATGATTGTCAAATCACCTGCACACGCACTCACAGGCACCACTCCTGTTTACCAAGTAATTGTATAAAACTGGATTTACACGCACTTTAACATGGCCCATCTGTATTAGTGTTCAAGTACTACAATAAAAAATGGTAATTTAACTCTGGCTGTCCGTCTGTTCAAGCACGGCTTATAACGGCGGCCCTCTGCATCATATGTATATATTATATATTGTACTGTGAATTAAGTCATTATTGGCCATATAAACATTTTGTATGTTATTTAACGTTTCATTTGTCTTTACATACAAAATATGACTTACTATGTAATATGTCAATAATTTTCAGAATTGTATTTGTGTAATTGAACCTGCCTTTGTTATTTTTGTTATTCTGAAAGAAAATATGAAATGCAGAAAAATAAAATCTTTTCAATTTCAATTTCAAAATCATTGATTTTTGTCTTTTCACCCAATATTAGAATTTTGTAATTTGTTATTCTTGGTGGAATTGAACAAATAAATTGAATTGAAATCAAGAAATAAATTGAATTGAAATTAAATTGAATTGTGTATAAAACCCAGTAATTACGTTACTCAGTTTTCCAGACATACTTCAAACCAAGGTCTTGGACGACAGATTCTTCTCAAGATCCAGGTCAGGAGTGAGGTCACAGTGATATGACATCAGTTGTGTTCATCATACTATAATCTTTCATTTGATGCAGATTTTTTTTTTTTTCGTTTTGTCTAGCTGTTTGTCATAAAGATGTTAGCTAGATTATTTTTGTTTCACTTTGTAAGTTGGCCTGAGGGCAAGGGCAAAATTATTAGAAATAAAGTCATTGGATACTCCAAAGTGGAAATCTGTTACAGGATTTTCGTTTTCCGTCACAACCATCTTTTACGTGTACCTTATTTCATAGTTCTTGAACAAAGCAAACAGCAAAAATAAAGTGAGCAATTTAAGAAAACAAACACATGCACTCGCCCGCACTAACAATATAGGCAGACAACTGCACAGTCTTCAGTTAATTCCCAGTATTCCTTTTAGTCCCACCACCACAAAATACCATTGACATGGTAGGGTGACAAGGTACTGATGGTTATAATAGAGTTGAACCTTTTTGCAGGGAGTGAGTCGCATTTACACACAGGAATAATTATTGTATTTATTTACTTATCATTTATTTAATGATTGTATCGAGGTGCCACCGTTCATACACGCATAATTGCGAGCGTATAAGAAGTAAGCAAGAAAAAACAAACAGCAACAACAAACAAACTAACGAAACATCAACAGTGGCCGGAACGTACCCCGTGCATTCGGGATGCGGATCGACTTATAGCTGTAAAGTGCGGACCCATATTGACACATTGCTTGAAGAACAAAAGAAGTGTACGCACACGTCGCGTAGGACAATACGTATATTGACATTTCAAAACAACAAACAAACAAACAAACAAACAAACAGACAGACAAATAAATAAACAAGCGGGACTGTTTTTCCGAATCGCGATTCTGAAAGCCAGAACAAAAATTATAGGTGATTTTTTTTTTTGATCACGTTACAAAAATCGATTTTCAAAAACCGTTATTTTCAGGCGTGAGTAAATGCGGACCTCCCTTAGAGACAAAAATCAAGCAACGGTTTTTAAGAAGGATGCCCCGATCGTTATCGATTATAGATCAAACACGCCTGATGGCCAATAGGTCATTTCGAGGTCACTGTTATTGATATAGCGCTGGTGTTATGCAATCAACTTCACCAAACACAATCTGTTGACCGAGCTATCTTGAAACAAACACGTGCGTTTCATTACTGATACATTGACGAGGGGGGGGGGGGGATTAAGATGCTAAAATGTGACAAGATCTGCATGAAGCAAACGGTTGGAGCAAGTTCAAGTACTTGTATGATCAATGATCAGCCGCGTTAGAAAATGGTCGCATCAATAGTTTTGAAGTTTGACGTATTGACACAAGAATTGAAGAGGCTAGTAAACTATAGCTAATGATAGCCCCATACATAGAGTTTGATGTGTCTAGAAGAAAAGCGGCATGAACGTAAATGTGCCATAACATCTAAACGCTAATTAAATCGAAAAGTTGTAAGTGCCTCTCTACAATATTCCATGGTTCATCACCTACGATTATCTACAGAAATCATTAGTCTAAGGGGAGAAAGAATAACAAAACCCTCCGAGCATTGAATTTAATGATCAGGCTGTCTAATTGCAAATATTTCCACGATTCAAATTCCCAAAAGAGACCAAACGCAAATGGGGCGTGTACAAACCATCTCAGCAGGAGAGACTCCAAAACAGTAACAGACAAGGCAGTAAAAAAAAGAAAAAAAAAATAATAGAGAAAGAAAGAAAAGAGGGGGAAAAACCTACCCTATCCTTCGTTTACTTTTGCCAAATGGCATGTATCCGATTTGTCAGCAACATGACCCCCGCGGTCATACTCTCATCACAGTACTACATTGATTGATAAAAAGCCGTGATAAGAAAGCATGGGCATTTTTCTTGTCAAATTTCAATTATTTTGTTTTACGTACATCTTCATCGATGTCTCCCTACTCTTCAGCGAGAAAGAAACATCCGAACTTAAGTAAAATCATTACCTTCACCAATCAACCTATCAAACAGATTTCACCTTTTTCTTCCCAGCACATCCCTAGGGGATGATATCATCATATCCTAATCATAGTAGCCGTAGAGTATACTTTTATTTCAACCTGGTCTCTAATTCTCTTGTTTTTTAAACACATCTGCGTGACAAAAGAGGTACATGCATTACTTATATTTCATTTTGTCCCTATCTTTAAAGTTTTCTTTGTTTATTCTTCTTCTCCTCCTTCTTCCTTGCTCGCTTCTGTCATTTCAAACCGACTTTTCAACAAAATAAACTTTGAATTCCTCTGAGAATTGTATTGCGGTTTCTGATTATCCCCCAAAAGTTAAAATGTGAATCTTAACCGACACTGTACCATGATGCCTTTCATTGAATTGATAAACAAAAAGTAAGAGAGGTATAGCTAGACAGACAGATAGATAGAAAACAAGAGGGAGAGATAGAGAGGGAGAGAGAGAGAGAGAGAGAGAGAGAGAGAGGGGGGAAGAGAGGGAGATGCAGACAGACAAGCAGACAAACGAATAAGTTAGGAAGAGACAGAAAGAGATCCCCTCCCCCCTCGCGTGTTGTTGAGACAAAGAGAAAAGATATATGGGTATAAATATGTACATATATTATATTTACAGGCAGGAAGACAGACAGAGAGAAAGAAGAAAGAGATTCGAAATAGACGGGGGGGGGGTGAGGGAGGGGGGATATCATAACGATATTATTTAGAGGTCAATAAAACTTTCAGCAGGCGGGGTCACCACCCAATCATCGCTTGCTGGCTAATTCTCGCCTCGGAAGCGGCGGCTGGAGTTAACAGCCGTCTGCGCTGCGTCGCTCCTTGACGGGAGTAAACGGCTGTCAGTCAACGTCGCTATTTTTCTCCCCCGTCTGGATAATATGATTTATGAATTTCCATGGCTTTCCATCAACCGAAGGGTCGTACCAAGAAATAGCCCAAGTCATTTAATGTCTGTAAATGACTCGTTACGATCTCACTACAGGAGAACGATGAGTGGCTAGTTAAGCTCAATCAACGCCAATTATAATCTGTGACGAGTATCATCGTAATTAAGTCTCGTAAAAAGGAATTATCGACGTTCTGCTTATTTTTCACGCGGTACATATTTAGAGGACGTTGACATAAGCAACGCCTTTCGGCATTCCTCGTGTGGTAATAATGGCAGACTGTTGATACTTTCAGTCAGTGGTAAGGTATTTATTGTCTACCACACCTTGGCGTTGTATCATCACTTCCATAGTTCTTGATACAACTTGATGTCACTGCCACTTCTACAGTACTAATGTAGTATTGCTACTGACAGTAAATCAGTTTGTTACTAATCCTTCAGCCATTGTGTTTTAGTGAAGACTACGGCCGTTCTTCTTCTGCTACTACAAATGCTCGTACTTCTCCAACTGCTCCTGATGTAATACCACTACTCGGCATACATATTATGTACTGTCTTATAGTAAGTCCACGAAGTGTCCACGGGGGCAATGTATGTTTTCAGGTTCGTAATCGATTTTGTGGACAGCGTTATAAAGAAACGTTTGAGGTATCCACATGAAACTTGGCAAAGTGTGTAATGTATGTGCTGATGAAGCTGTGCCTATCGACTTTTGGGTACACATGCTCAAGGTCAAAGGTCAAAATCAAATTCTTACAATTTCAGTATTTTCCTTTATCTCTGCAACGCCTGGGGTATATAGTGAAACTTAGGGTATACACGTTGGTCCTCTATTACCAGTTAAAAAATCTCAACTGAAAGTTTGTGGCAATGGGGTCAAAGTTCAAGGATTAAAGGTCCAGTGATAGTGCAAAAATTAATCCCCCCATAACTCCGAGCTGGCTCAAGATAGCTTGTGGAGAGTGAGTGCATATTATGCATGTACTGCCTGACAATGATTCTCTTGAGAATTTTGGGGTCATGGGTCAAAGGTAAGATAAAAACTATCCAAATATCTGTTATTTAAATGCTGATATATTACTTTTTTCTCCATACCGTGAAAATTAGACAGTTCATATATTATTTAAGCTAGGCCTAATACATACATTACTGCACAATGATTCTGTAAGTAGGGCCATGGGGTCAAAGGTTAAGTGGTAATATTAAAATGCCACTATTTTTCCCCTATATACAGGAGACTGTAACTAAGCCCTCGAAACTGTTTTCATTTGTTGTATCGGAATTTCTTTATCCGAACAAATCAAGTGTTCATGGACATATTATGGATGATAACATTGGACCCTGAATTTTAGTTCGTTGTTTACTAAATTTCGTTATGATTGTGTTCGCTACAACGGAAGTGCATTGTATTTGATTGTCATGGAAATTAGTTATTTCCAGTTAGTGATTTGAAGAAAGCTGTTGGTCATGGGGTGAAAGGCCAATTTACGGTCAATTTACGGTCAAGTGAAAATGATCAATTCCCGAATGCTAATTTAGCCATGCAAATAAAATCTGATTCAAGGGATATACTATAAACACTAAACACATCGGGGTTGTGTCATCAAACTTTCAAACATTTCATTTTTTTTTTTTTTTTTTTGGTTACCAATCATGTGAAGCTGTATCTCATACAGTAACTCAAGAACTCAAGATTTGCAACAAACCTATGGGAAAATAACGTTATAGCGGAGGCATACCAGTCGCCATAGCGACATTCCTAGGTCTTTTTTTTTCAATAACATGCATTTTAAACAACCCTTTTCCTTTCAACCTTGTCACTAAAGGTAAAGTTCAGTTTGTAAATGTGCTATATTTTGAGCATGTGTATGTTGTGTGTGTGTGTGTGTGGAGGGGGTGCGTTTGTGTATGTGCTCTGGGAAACTAGAGAGTGACATGCTGTTTTGCTCTCACGGTAGCCCAGTGAACTATTTAGGAGGGGAAATTATTGCAACCCGTCTGGAGGAGGAAATGGGAAATATTGAGTCATGGGACTGTGTGACCTCAGCCTAGGGAAGTGCTGAAAAGGGGGGAAACCCCCATTTGAGTCTGTTTGTACGCCAGTAAAGAAGTAGTAACGCGGTCTTAAAGACAATACAAAACAACAGCAACAATAAAAAAACAAGCAAAAACCAACTCAAAGCACAAAACAGCAGAACGAACAACACAATTCTGCTCCCTGGGACATCCTGTTCATGTCTACTCCACTGTTCTAGTTCTTCAGGCTGAGATATAAAGAGTAACAGTTAGCAGCAGTAGTATAACAACAGCAGCTTTAGCCGCATGCAGTAATAGCTACAAAGGAAATAACAACATCAACAACAAACCTGTGACAAAAGGGGGGGGGGGGGGGCTCAGGGGACAGGGAAAAAAAGTAGTGATCGCCATTTTTACAACTTGGCGCTCATAAGAGGAAGGGGGCTCATAAAGTGGCTATAGCTTGGTCGGGGAGGGGATGGACTCTCCTACAACCAACAAGTTACTATAACCAGTCAAATTAAATGATCTACATGAAAATACACTGGTTGGTGGTTGGTCGTGATGCAATTATGTGACTAATGTTGCGGGCAGTGTTGGCAGGGAGGTGACGTCAGGTGATACATTTCCAGACTTTGACTGGCTGCCGACTGAATGATGTGTGAAATGATGTGTGTTTATGTAGATCAGATAATATAACAAAACATTGCCTTGTCTATCGTTGTTATAGTCCCCTGGTAGTTATGTTTTACCCTCGAGACCACAGTCCTGCATCATTCCGTTAAAAAAAAAAAAAAAAAAAATCTCAATGGAAAAATATAGGGCTTTTTACACTTGTAAATTTTTGCTTAGTCCTGTACCAACGGTGGGGCTAAGGGGGGGGGGGGGGGGCTTGAAACACTTGTTTTTGCCAAAGTGGGCTAGCCCCACTGATAATCCCGTACTATCTGGCCCTGCAAAATAGCAGGGTTAGCACCGCAATTGCGGAGCCAAGCAAGTGAGTGTAAACAGAACGAAAAAAATAATCCGGGGCTAAGCGACGGAGACGAAGTCCGACCCCCACTGACCAATCAGAAACGAGGTAATCAAGTGCTGCCGGTGTGTGCGTGTACGTGTACAGTGCACAGCGTAATCATGAATATTCATGTGGTTTGGAAAGTCCGGGGCTAAGAAATACGAGTGTAAAAAGGTCAGTTTTCTCCTTAGCCCCGGACAAGAGATAGTACGGAACTAATTGGCCAGTGTAAAAAGCTGAAAAAATTGGTACGGGACTAACGATAGTCCTGGGTCAGAGAAAGTCCGGGGTGTAAAAAGGGCTTATAACTCCCGTAGGGATTTCAAAGATACCCTGCATTTCTCGTAAGGCATTATCTGCGTGACAGTAAGTCCTTGCTCAAACGAGTGCAAGGTCATCGCTAAACTGGGTTATGCCGATCACAAAGCGTATTCATCCATAATGCTAAGAGCTCAAGTCATTTTCACTATAGACATGAAAGGATAGTGCCCCACCCCACCCCTCCCCCCCCCCCCCCAAAAAAAAAAGAAAAGAAAAAGAAAAAGAAATTCTTCTGGTTGACAAAATGCGTCCTTGTGTGAATCGGGGCATCAAGTAGAAAGCAGAATCAAGAAAATGGAAGTTAAGTATTCAGTTGAAAAAAAAATCACAAGAACATGGGAATCCCTATTACTCTTTTGATGAAAAGTCCCGAGAGCTGAGGAGGGCTACTCTCATCGTATAAATAAGAGGGTAATCACTTAATACGAGTCGTATGGGGACACTAAATCGTTGTCCTCTCTTTGTTAACCCAAAACGCACTTTGAAATGCTCAACATTTTGAAGGCCACGAATCAACTCTATAAAGCGGTCGATCAGTCAGTCCATCTATCAAACACTCAAATTAATCAATTCTTAGTGTATTCCCATATATTCAGGTTAATCCGCATTGAAATGAACTGCAAAAACATTATTCAACCTGCCGCGTTTCCTTTCCGACAGTTGGATTGGAGGAGGGCCCACTTATACCCCTTTCACGCTTATGTTTTCGCCCGAGATCTTCAGGGAACTCCCCGGTGACGCTGTAGCGTGAAAGGCATCCCCGGTGAAATCCTCGATAAAATAGTGGGTGACTTTTCTGAAGTCTTGCCCTCGAATGGTCCCTGGTAAGCTGTTGAGTGTCCCCGGGAACTCCCGGGTGAAACTGAAGTGTGAAAGACATTGCGGGTAAACTCCCGGGTGAAAATTACGAGAAGGTCAGCATACTGTACTAACAACTTCTTCTGGGTCGTTCTGCGCGTGCACCATAATGTGTATAAACAGCCAGTGGAGAAGAGCGAACGGGAGAAATAAGCTAGGTCATAATTAGCTCAAGTTATTTGGTAAAAATGACCTTTCTTTCTTTTTTCTCAGGCGGTTAGGCACTTCACTCGATCGTTTTCAAAGCGGCATAATGCATATAATCTTACCCGACTTTACAATTTATGCAATTCGTGTTCAACCAAAGAATGAACTTGCCTTTAGACCAGGTGACAAGAATAGACTGTCAGTTGACATATTAGCAGGCATCCGTTTCATTTTTTTTTTTTTTTTTTTTTGTATTGGATGCGATAACAACCTTTTTCGTTTGATATTTCAAACACCAGGCTTGCTGTCAGGTGGATGTGCTGGCAATCACCATTTAGATAAGGGACACGTGAATAATCATGACATCACAGATGCTTATCTCAGTGAATTAACAAACCAAAAAATGCCTGTTGGTACAAATATGACCTTTTTCTGCTCATGCGCAAAGTTTGAAAGAATAATTATGTTATCGCGGGTGTTCCACATTGATTCCCCGTTTAATCTCCAGGGTGATCCACCCAAGTGAATAGCAAGAAAGGAGTACTGAAATGGGTTAATCTAGCACACTTAACATGCTTAACTTGATGCCGTATGTCCTACCAATATTCCTTTTCCCCTCCCCATTTTTTTCCTTCTTCTTTCTCCTCCTCCGCATCTTTCTTTTCCCTTCTTAACCCTGCTGGAAAGAACACAGTGCCCCACAGTGTGTTCACACTGTGTTCACATAGTCGACTATGTGAAAACGCTCGAATTTAATAATGTGGAGATTATTTCAAATTGTGAAGATTATTTCACACTGTGAAGATCATTTCACACTGTGGTGTGGTTTTTCACTGGGTATTCACATTTAATGTTCTGTTTTATACTGTGAATTGATGATTCACAATGTGTTCACACTGCTAAAATGCTCGAATTCAACAGTGTGGTGAGATTTGACACTGTGTTCACAATGTGCTCACACTGTGTTTCACATTGTGTTTCACATTGAGGGACACTGTGTTCTTTCCAGCACGGAATTCCTCCACCGCTTTCTTCCCTGTTTCTTCTTCTTCTTCTTCTTCTTCTTCTTCTTCTTCTGCGTTTAATTATCTATACACTGTATACCGCTACAGTTCTGGTGGCCATGGCCCAATTTCATTATCGCTCCACTTCAAGTGGATTAAATTTTATGGTTTATTCTATTTTTTTTTCTAGCGGTAGAAGATATCGGTCGAGTGGACGTATGTTGAAATGGTGTCGCGGTCAAGAACATCTCGCATCTCGAGTTACACTCTCCAAAATATTTGACCAGCCAACAGGGTGAGTGACCACTGACCAAATAAAAAGGCGATTACAAATTTTTGATAATAAGGGCTGGTATATATCGGTCAGGGCGGGCGGGTAAAAGAGGTTGCATCACCTTTAACTCCTGGTCCTGCTTTACCTTTCAAGAGATTCGAAAAAGTGAATGAATTTACTGCATTCTTTGCCTGAAAATTCCGTATCGCCGTTTAAAATGCTTATCAGAACTAAACAACACTAATTACAAATGACGATCTTTACATTTCGACGCTGTGGAACGCATCTGCATTCTGCCACTTTTTAAATGAATCCACCGATATGATCATAGACCTACTTGATGTATAGTGTTATCTACGATATGACACAGCCGAATACGAATATGTATACACAACAAGTTATAATCACGCACGAGTACAATTAACTCTATACACGTATAGGCCTAGATAAAACACATAATAACGGCGTTGGTAATTGATTCACAGATAGATTTACTGTAGTCTTGTTTGACCTGGTTATGGCAGGGAAGTATAATGATACATACTGTCATGGCGAAACAAGTTATGACCAACTTAGCCTATACAGACAGATTTTCAGTCCAAGCTCGAGCACAAACTCACAGTTTGTAAGGATATAAGTCAAGGGAGGAAAAACACAAAAATAACACGTAAAGTCGTATACAGTAGTTGTTACACAGCTTCAAGTGGTAATGATTATGGCGTTGACGAATGATAATGCAAATGATAATGCGGAGTAATGCATTTATTTCAATCATGACTAGCAGTTATGTAGGACTATAGTATAGAAATGGTAGTATTGATAATATCTATACTATTATAGTTAAAGTATGCACGTAGTATAGTCATAGTACACATGTATAGTAATACAATGTAATCATAGTAGCAGAAGCCACTCTCCCAGCAGCTGCCGACGCAAAATAGCAGAAATAGCAGTTTACAATAGTTGTAGCAGTACTGATAGCAATATAGTAGCAACAGTGGCAGTTGTGCAGTAGTAGCAGTAGTTAAGTGCTGATAACCGGTAGCAGTAATAATATTGCCACTACACTGTATATAATCCAAAATCTTAGTATGCCATGTACTAATAGTGGGAGTAATAGTCAATTGCTTTGGTGACTTCAGAAGAAGAAGGCACAACAAAAAGATAGAAAGAGGCTTGTTTGAAGAGGTAGGCTTGTTTGAAGGACTTGGGGAATTCTAAAGTTTTTCACTTTACTGGTCAAGCTGGTTGTCATAAAGTGAGACGGCATTTGCTCCAGAGATAGTTGCTCCAGTCTTAAGTGGTCTTATTTTCGCCAAGGACTTAGGGTTTGTACATGGTAAGGGCTGGGATAGGGTGTTAGCTTTGATTTGATGTAAAGATTAAGATTAGGATTAGGGTTATGTTTGCGGATAGAACTTATGTTTGGCTTTTAATAGCGTGCAGATATTTCATTAGGAGCAATTGTCGCAGGAGCAAATTTCATGGTAACCGATAGAATCAGGAAGGTGAGATGAAGCCTCCCTAATAGAATATAGCATTATCCATAGAAAATTAAAACCAATATTATGAATCATAGTTCGTTGGCCCACGAAACAGATAACGAGCGAACATACTTCTCGTGTCTGATAAGATCTTTACTATTGGACTAATACAGGTTACACTGATCAAAGGGCTATCAATATCCTGTGATTTATTAATGCCAGCATCAACGAACCAATTCGCGCCTCTGAAATTTTCGCTTCCAACACTTCCGGAACGGTGTCAGGTTTCCCGCGCGAACTAGTTTCTCCAAGGTGAGCGGGTAGGTGTATGAATGGCAGGCGGAATGTGTCCACCTTGACCAAGGCACAGCGAGTGGTCATCGGCTGCTAATGACCCATCACTTCCAGTCACGCGTATAAGGTAAGATGATGCCCCCTATCCGCTAGCCTAGTATTACAGTCTCTCAAGTGAATTTCCCTAGAATACTGGGCACAAATGGATCATCACTCTATGCACACATCATCATAAGCCATTTATGAAGATAATCGTTTAGATACTTATTATAGGTGGACAATGTAGGCCTACCACTTCCAAAGCTCAAAATGTCAGGGAGATGGATATGACAAGCAAGGCGTGAGAGTCGCTGAAGATTTTGATGATTAAAGAACGATTATCCCTTCATTGATCGCGTGTTATTATGATTCCGATTAAGAAAACCTTTCTACATCTCATTGTTGTTGTCTTTTGTAATAGAAGGAGGACACCTCACAATAAGATGATCAATGTGATGAAAGGTCCTCCTCGTTGCAAATGGATTGGTAGTCTTCTCTCAAGCAATTTAGACCTTGTAGGCCTACTTCCCCATCCGGTTTTGTCTGACCCAAATTCTTTGGTCGCAACAGATTGGTTTTATTATTTTTTTCACGCACTTTACTTACGCATGCGCACAGGAGAAGGCCTCACTCGGCGTGGATGCATATTGAATACAAGTTACCGTCGTTTCATAAAAAGAGAAAACGAAGAAAAAACATCATGAAACTGATGACCTGATTATTCAACCGCTCGCTGTCAGAATGAACGAGGTACACGTATGTTATCGTAGTGAATGAGGTCTTATTTTTCTGAAGTAAAGTAGAGCAGGATTGTAGCATTCTCTTCTTTCCGTTTAATGTATGAGCGAAAATGAGAAAAAATGGAGAAAAACAATCTTTGATAGTTAGGAAAACAGGATGGCTTTTTTGTTTCGACTATCATAGGATAATAAGAACCATCCTTTATGAATATATCCTATTCACGTCCATTTAAGTGTGAATGTTATTGTGAAAAGAATTAGCAAAGTTTTTCAATCATAACAATGAAAATCTAATCAAATTGGAAAAAGCGTTAGAATTGAGAAGTTTTGCTATTTTTTTTTTTTTTTTTTTGCAAAACACAGCTCGACCAGCTCGTAGGAATGAATTGTGTAAATGAGTGAGATAATGATGTCGTCGACTCATATTTTTTAGTTGATCGTGTAAAAAAAAATGACGAGAATTCAATTTTTTGTTTGCTTTCAAACTGTAAATATAAAGTTATTCCTGGCTGAATGACATTAAATCAGTCAAATAGATTAGGATTTGAGAGTGAAGCGCACAACTGAGTTTGAAAAAAAAAAACCCTGAAAATTTCAAAACTTTGTGTACAAAGTATATGGCAAATGGTGAGGTGATGATATCACCATTTCACTCATTTACACACTCATATTAACTGTTCAGATTTTTTTTTGTGTGTGTGTGTGAGTGTGTAGAAAAGAGCCAAAATGCGTAATCGTAATCGTTATTTCCGTAATTTTGTCTGATACTTTTATCAAATTTTCACTGTCGTGCTTATGCAATTTTGCTCTTTCGTATCATCAGACTAATTCTAGGCCTAACTGTTTTTAGGTTGTCATCCATTCCAGCGAGTCACATACAATTTATACTGCCAGCATGCAGGTTTCGGGAATGATTCCGACTTTCCTATTTGTGAAATACTTGGTATGGCTGTTTTTTTGTTTTCGTTTTGTTTTGATTTTTGTTTTGTTTTGTTTTGTTTTGATTTGTTTTTTGCTTTGATTGTTTTAATTTTATGTATGATTTGTTTTTGAAATCAATAAAACACACACAAAAAAAACAAAAAAAAATTCTAGGCCTAACTCTAGGCCGGAGTTGCGCTTTAAGGATGGCCATATTTTACACTACCGGTACCCTTCACATGAATGCTTGATGCTGTATCGATTGCCACTTGAGCGGGATCATCACCTGAAAGTACGGGTACTGTCGTATTTCTGATTTTTTTTTTTCTACTTCTATTCTTTTCGTGGCGGGAACGAGGGCTGGGGTGGGCATTTGGATACAACCTTTAAGTTCTGCGTAGCTTTCTGTGTGATCAGAGAAAAAGATGATTTTTCTCAACGACAACTCGTAATTCAGTTGTTTCACTGTATGCAACCCTTCGTTGAATACTGCTTACCCGCCGGGTGGCGTATCTATACCTCTGGCTATTCCTTGAAAAAAGGGGCAAGATATCAATTGTTTGTAATGTCAACAATATTGTTTAGTCATTTATAAATATTTTCGCAGCTGCAAGAGTATCAAAAAACTCATTCCGCAATGTGTCCACTGGACTCTCATCTTTGTACTCTGCAGTCTGCTGCTAATGCACGCCTAGAAACAAACAAAACTAAACTACACTAAACACCATCACAGATATTGTGACATAAAGTCGATGAAAAACTTGACTCTCAATAAAAGTATATGAAAAAATTCATGACACGTGCTTCTTTCAGTCATTTTCAAATGAGACTATAATGCCTTCAGTAAGTGTGTTGTGACTGTGAATACTGTGAATGGAATATCGGATATCAACTTTACCTTCTCACCTCCTTTTCCACGAAAGCTACACTCACTTAAACCCTAACTCCCCCCTCTGCAGCTGTTCCTCTTCACCCCCGTCCCACGTCCAGCATCCGCCCCTTCTCACCCACATGTAAATAAAGAAATAATATATCTATAAGCCGTATGTCAGATTGCTTTCCATATACTGCTATTTTGATTCGTTCCTTGTCAGTTAGTTCTCTTGCCTGTTTCCGTTCCAGTCCTCCTCTGGTCTCCTCTCTTAAAGACCACGCCCCTCTTCGACCCCCCCCCCCCCCCCCCTCGTCCACGTCCTCATCAATCTTAATCCTCAGAGCGCGACCCGATGCCCGATGCGTTCCTCTCGATTCCCAGCAAAAGATGTGGAACGCTAATTGAAAGCGAAAGTGCCAACAACATGTTTACGCTGGGTCGGGTCCTTTCTTCCTGGAACGCATCACGAGCGCCGGGGAAAGGCGCTTCCATTGATGGGTTTCGCTGCACACAGTCAGACGTGTAAACACGAACTCCGCACGCACACAAGTCACGCCATTAGGAACTGACAATGAGGCTCGACGTGGGATGATCGAAGTTGGAAGATTTGCCGTCTCATCAACACGAGGGAAAGAAATCACCCGACAGCTCTATCTTAAGACGATGGACCAACATCATCTCTACCGTACATCGTCATCATAACAGCTGGGTCTAAGCCACAGTGAAAACAGCTCTGCGAAAGAGCAATTACATTGTATTAAAGAGACATTATCGCTCCAAACTTTGATTTTATTTGATTTTACAAGCTGCAAAATGAAAGGAGGGAGAGGGTGGGTAGGTACGAAAGGTATTAAATTTATTTACACAGATCTACACTCGCAGTCATAAGACTGAATTACGTGGAAGCGTTAAAGGTATAACTTTCTTTTTTCAAAGACAATGTTAGTGTTGATTGTCTTTGGGAAAGTGAAGACGAGATAAAAGGCAACTATCCCAAACAATTCTCAAAGGGAATAAAGTAATCACGAACGTAGTTTTTCCTTACTTGATGAATATAAGTTTATTTGTTTGTGGGTTTTTTTTTGTCCTGTATAGCCCGAATTTTGTAAACAATGCGAAGTTGTCTCGAGTGGAGTGGAGAAGAGTGGAGAGTGGAGAAGAGGATGTAGGCAACCCTACCGACAAACGTTTGACTCGGACATCATTTCAGATGATGATGATGATGATACTACTACTACTACTACTACTACTACTACTACTACTACTACTACTACTACAACTACTACTACTACTACCACTACTACTACTACTACTACTACTACTACTACTACTAATAATAATAATAATCATAATGATAATAACAATAATAATGATAATCAAATTAATAGTGACAATAATAATACATACGCAGTTATATATGCCATATCACTTCATTCTCTAATGCGCTCAAGAGTAAGAAATGACAAGTGGGTAGATACAGATTCACAATGAGTTCTCTTTAGCAAAAACCTCCCCAGACTGAAAAGTTTTCACATCTTTCTTGAGTACAAACAGCGAATCTGTATTCCTCATAAAATGGCAGGTTGTTCTATGGTAAAATCATTGTCATTGATGGTAGCAGCTGCTTGAAATGAACGTGACCCACCAAATTTTGTATTAGCTATTAGGGAGAAACGCAAATTAATCTCATCCATGTTATGTTAATCCTCAAACCCATCTTTCTACGAGCAGCTGTTTGTATGCATGACTCGTGCAAACTTTACTACATTTCTAGCTTGTAGAAGAAACCCTTCACCGCACGGCGATCCATACTCCGGACCCGTGGGTCAATCAACCCTTAACACAACTTTTTAGACGTTTGTCTCCAAAATTTGCCATGGCACTGACTGTAAAGTGCTTTCTAGTTCTCCATAGAAGGAGAAATGTCTTTATGGATTCCACCTTCGATTTTCTACAGTTCACTCTTCAAACCTACGTTGGCCTGTGATGTCGTAAATTCGAGCAGTAAGTGATGACTTGTACGGAACGCTCGTCAACTCGGGCGTTGGATTTATTTTTATTATTTTTTTATTTTTCGTGAGAGTATCACGCACATGTCACCCCTTGCTAGCATGCTGAGACATGATGACCCAATGGGGAGGAAAACATCCAAGAGAGGTGAACTCATCAACTCTCATCTTTTCGTTTTGTCTTTGCTGTTATTTGTTTGCTTGCTGGATTTTTTTTTTCTTCTTTTTTTTGGCCCCCTCTCCGTCTAGCAGGTGGTTAAAGGGAAGATTATGGTTTTGGTTAAGAATTAATGGGGGATTCAGATTTAAACTTCTTGTGAGATAATTAGAAACCGCTTTCGAAATATTCCAGTCCAGACGATTCTACGCGGAATTCAAGGTTTGTAGAAAATCTTTTTTGAAATGGCAGAGATATAAAAACAAACAAACACACAAACAAACAAACAAACAAACCTAAAAGCAAAAGAAAATGGTCCTGATAAAAGTTGGGTCCAGATTTTTAATTGGACTTCTTTATTTTTAGATATCTCGAACAATGTTTCCAAAACCAATTTTCAACAAGTAAACTGAATTCCTCTTAGAATCTTATACATAATATCGTAAGATGTTTCTCATCATCTCACATAAATGAAATGGAACCTTGAAGCCCCATCTCAACAAAAACGATACTCTCCCTTTAAAGGGATAGTGTAGTATTGGTTGAGGTGATGATTCAGCTTTCAACTTTTTACAAGATACTTAGAAATCACTTTATAAAATGTCAAAAGGCATGCAATTCTAAGATGAATTCAAAGTTTATCTGATAAAAATCGGTTTTGAAATGGCCGAGATGTCCAAAAACAAAGTGAAACAAAGCGATCCAAATAAAATGTGGGGCCCATCTTTTATTAGGATCGCTTTGTTTTAGATATCTCAACCATTTCGAACCCAATTTTCATTGAATTAACTTTGAATTCCTCTTCGAATAATACGTTCTTCCATATTTCAGAAGAGGTTTCTCAATATCTCAAAAAGTCATCATCAAAAAACATTTGAGACCTGAAGCCCAATCTCAACCGAAAGTGCATCATCCCTTTAAACGGTGTGTACAGTTCTGGTTGAGGTGAGGATTTAGCTTTTAACGTTTTGCGAGATATTCAGAAACCACTCTATGCGATGTCAAAGAACATGCAATTCTAAGGGGTATCAAAAGTTTATTTGATGAAAATCGGTTTTGAAATGGCAGAGATATGCAAAAACAAAGTAAAACAGAGCGCTCCAAATAAAATGTGGGGCCCATCTTTTACTAGGATCGCTTTGTTTTAGATATCTCAACCATTTCAAACCCAATTTTCATTAAATGAATTTTGAATTCCTCTTAATATGATACGTTCTTCCATATTTCATAAGAGGTTTCTCAAAAGTCATCACCAAAAAGTGTTTGAAACCTGAAGCCCCATCTCAACCGAAAGTGCATCATCCCTTTAAACGGTGTGTACAGTTCTGGTTGAGGTGAGGATTTAGTTTTTAACGTTTTGCGAGATATTCAGAAAAAAATCTGAGATGTCAAAGAGCATGCAATTCTAAGGGGCATCAAAAGTTTATTTGATGAAAATCGGTTTTGAAATGGCAGAGATATGCAAAAACAGAGTAAAACAGAGCGATCCAAATAAAATATGGGGCCCATCTTTTATTAGGATCGCGTGTTTTAGATATCTCAACCATTTCAAAACCAATTTTCATTAAATGAAGTTTGAATTCCTCTTAGAATGATACGTTCTTCCATATTTCATAAGAGGTTTCTCAAAAAGTCATCATCAAAAAATGTTTGAAACCTGAAGCCCCATCTCAACCAAAAGTGTATCATCCCTTTAAAGATGGCGCAGGAGAAGGAGTTCGATGCAGGGCGGTAGGAGGGACGGGACGGGACGCCACCGATCATCTCCGATCATCTCACCGGGTGAGGGAATGGGGGATCGTTCAGAGACGGCACGTAAGCAGGAGACTTCCTGAACCCCACATGGGGGGTTGATGACTGCAAGTTCATTGATCTAAAGAAGGGGAGAGAAGGAGCGAGAGAAAGAGAATTACTCTGCGTGCGTGCGTGGGTGTGTGTGTGTGTGTGTGTTAGTGTGTGTGCGTGTGTGTGTGTGTGTGTGTGTGTTAGATGAAATATTAGAGAAGGAGATGGGGAGAGAAAACGGGGTATTTACAGAGAGACTAAATGAGAGAGGAAAAAGTTAAGATAAGGGTAAAGAAGCTGCGTTTAATTGCGCTTCCAGCGAAGGATGGAAATACATGTAGGGGGGGGGGGTAAAAAAGGAAAGGTTTAACATTTTTCTCCTTTCGAATATCATGTGAAATGAGATAAGAATGGACAAAATTAATGAAAGAAAAACCGCATAGACATAGAAGGCGAGAGAGGAAAAAAGTGTGAATGAAATTGAGGAACCACTGCAGTGGATATACAGAGACGGTCCAGACCGATTGGTTAAAAACCTTTCAGATCTCCTCTCGCTACTAACAAACAGGGGGACAGACAACGTCGCTAATTCAGGGAGAATGGCTTGCCAGTCGTTGTTAATCGTGGTCCTTGTTTCTGTGATTTCCACTTCCTCACAAATTCTCTTTCGTGCTACAACCCTGCTGGAAAGAACACAGTGTCCCACAGTGTGTTCACAGTGTGTTCACATAGTCGACTGTGTGAAAACGCTCGAATTTAACAGTGTGAAGATGACTTCACACTGTGATGTGGTTTTTCTCAGAGCGTTGACATAGTAATGTTCTGTTTCACAATGTGAATGATGATTCACAATGTGTTCACAATGTTAAAACGTTCGAATTTGTGAAGAGGTTTTACAGTTTGTTTCACATTGTGTATTACACTGTGGGACACTGCGATTTGTTTTCCAAGCAGGGAAATTCCTTAGTATTAAATGATTGTACTATTTTATTACACTGTATTTTCCCTTTGAAATCATGATGAACGAGCCTCTTTGATTTTGTGTAACTGTGTCTTGGCAAAATACCATGCTGTATTCATAAAAATAGTTTGTTTGAAATGAAATACAAATGTAAATGAAATGAAATGAAATGAAATGATAAATGGTAATATAGCCATTAGACACCGGTCATGCAATTCAATTCAATCCACAACATAATATAAGAAAATAATAAATGATCTTTCACACATGCATTCGTTATCAAAAAAAAAAAAAAAAAAATCAAAGAGAAAGAGATAAGAAAAAAAAAAGATAATTTAGCTATCAAACTAACTACATACAAACCATTTCTGTGTCCCATTGTTCATAATTTTAAAGATATAGAAAATAAATTAGTTCAGAACACACCATAGAGAAACAATAGGAAATACGAATTTTGCTCATGTAAGTTTTCTTACATTTTGCAATCATATTAAAACAATGAATTCTGATTTCAAGAACGAAAGAAAGTGCACTTTCAATGCTTTGGGATAATCAAAGGCAAAATTAGATAATCAAGTGATTCGCCGCTGGAATATCAAACAGATTTAAAACCTGCGAGAGCGTCCTCTCTTGTCCAAGTGGAGTACTGGCAAGTAGCATGATTCTCATGGCAACATGTGACCTCCAAACATACAAATACGCGCACACACATTAAAGGGCCTGAGTGCCAAAATATCTGCTCCACGAACTATACAGCCCGTCATTAAAGTTGCAATGTCAATGAGTCGGTCTTCGTCAGAATGATTTTTGATCCAGCCAGCTCTTTGAGGTTAGAGAGTATTAGCTAAATATTACAACGAATGTGCGTCTCCATGAAACCAAATTATCGGTCAGTTCCCGAACAAAATTACCCACAAGTCGACGCATGCGTGCTCCAGATCACTTCCCAGTATACCGTGCACGGTCTAAAGGAACCATGCAATGCAAGTGCATATTGATTCGTATTGATTCATAATACCAAGATCATCACATACGTGGGCCAAAAGAATATCTTCATTATTCGCTGTATATTTCAATAACATTAACTTCTTTAGAATATTTGGATACAAAGACCACACATACAGACACACACCCACACACACAGACACATAAGCGTCTATGTGGAAACCGAGGACCTGTTTTACCCATAAGAATTTTACCACATAACTGAGGACTTATTACAACAATGCTAATCGAGGACGTAAAAACGTGTACCCCTACATGCAAAAGCATGCAAAAGCAGACCGTTTGGAATGGTCTGCGTACCGAGGACGTCCTCGGTTCTCTGCGTGTCCTCGGTTTAAATGTAAAGTTCGTATGTGTGTCCTCGTTTTACACCATGGGTAAGTGCACAGACACAGACACAGACACATACACACACACACACACACAAACTTTTAAACCATGAGTACTGATATGATAAGCAAAAGTTATTTAAATGTACCTAGTTCCCCTATAGACCGAGCAAGTTGCATGTCTCCCTGCAATGCCTTTTGCATAGTAAGTAACATGGAAACATGCACGTTATTCTGTGAGTCCAGGGAAAAGTACATTCTGATGCCTTGAGTTAATTATTATTATTATTAGTGCCTTATAACAGTGTTTGTCAGGCGGATATTACTGGCAGAGTCAAGGTTTGAAATATTGTTCGTATGTGTCTATGTGTGTGTGTGTGTGTGTGGGAATATCCGGTTAATTTGAAGAAAAAGTAGTTAAAATAAATATTATAAGATAAAATGATAATGACACGTATTTTGGCCACATGAGTGATGTTGAGGGTACCACGAATCAACATCTTACAAGTCGATATGCATTTGCCTTATTATTTTCTTATAGTTTTGTTTTCTCCAGCGATCGAGTGCAGAAATATTCGTACCACAAACTGTTAACCGAAGCCAGCACACCTGACCTGCGACTGTAAATAGGCGTCGTTTGAAATAGTTCAAATAATTTCGTTTTTGTGAAGACGATCCAGTCAGCTGGCTACTTCAGAAACTAGCTGTAAAATGTTTCGAGAAAATTTTCCCCTTACATATAGTAGACGATTTGCCATTTCACTAAACCGAATTTGTAGCTTGTTTGATGTCGAGCTACTGTATCCTTACCAAACCGCAAAAAAAGCTGGTGTAAAACTCATTTCTGACGAAAGCAGGCCTATAGAACTCGATGCCATAATAGCAATGGATGTGTGTAGTAAGAGTGAAAGAGTACCTGAGACCCCAAATAGGTCTGGGTATTTTTGTATTCAGATAAGTGCTTCTAGTTTATCAGATGAATGTTACATAATAAGCGTAAGCCTATATTTGAACGTTGGGTCATGTCTATTTGACAGAAAAATTAGGTTCTATCAGCTTGTCAGCTGAGGTAAGCGGATTTCTTTTCAAATCCCTCCACAAATATATAATTAAAAAGTCTGTTACCACCCTCTTTAGGTCAACTCTTCTCATAGTTAAGTTTGATTCATCTAGAAACAATATTATGTACAATATTACATACGTATGTCACTTGCTTCTCAAGTTATCCAACAGTCGGTCCTGTCCTCTTACGTGCTCAAATACAGTGTAGTCTGTCTGTTACTAAGTAAGTCTGTTGTACTTATTTGCTTGTTGGTTGGTTGGTTGGTATTTCCGGACCTGCCTATTCGTCTCGGTACAGATGTACGAGAAAACGAATACACAAAAACGTACCAGCACATTGTGGCACATGCGACCTCTATACATCTCCGCATCATTGCGCCTCGAAAAACGGCCTTGTTATGACGGTCATTGCGCGCAAGGACCATGCGCGTCCTTCCCTCGCTACTTTAATAGTCTGCGAACATGCTCATTGCAGTGAGAATCTTCAAAGCAAAAGCATATATGATATCAATAAATGAATGAAAAATACTCGTACGAGCAATTATCGAACAACCGAGCAAGGTCTTCATTCTATCTCCCCCAACATACACACATAAACTCTCTCTCTCTCTCTCTTTCTCACCCACACACACACACACACACACACACATACAAACACACACACACACACACACACACACACACTCAGGTTTACACTCAGACATTAGTCGTTTGAAGAGAAAATTTTGTAAAATACAAATAGAGGTTCTGGGTGGAAAATTGGACAAGTTTACACTAGTACAGCACCACTATATTCAGTATGAGTCTGGTTGGGATTTTCTCCAAAACATCGCCCTAAATCCAGAGGTCAGAGTTAAACAGGAAAAAGGAGTAAGCAGCAACAGGAACAGAACAGCAAACCTCATTCGGACATTGTGAGAGATATGGAATGTAAAAGGGTTCAGATGTATTCGCAAATCACGAATAATCGTAAACTATCAAATTTTCCTAAAACCTATGGATGTTCTAACAGACGAAAATCAATCATTGACATCGAATCACCCTGAACTTGAAATAGCACAGCAGTGGGGACGATTTCTGTTGTATCTCCTTGCTTACATACTTTGTTTCTGTGTGTGTTACTGAGCCTGGGGTGGGGGGGGGGCGGAAATTATTCTGAGATGTAATTATATTCGATCATCGTCACAAAATGACGAGTGACGTAAAGGTATCACAGCACCATGATTATCTCAGATATTAACCCTTTCTGTGCCAATAAGTCAAATGTGCACTAATTTCACACACATATGACCAGAAAATTAATGTGGTACATAGAAGGTTAAAGGAAATGGCATGAAAACGACCGTTTGAAGTTTCCGATTTTTTCTTTATTCAGAGAGAATCTTGCCAAATTATTAGAACGTCTTTCTCCCAGACAAGATGCATTTGTAAAGAGGGTAAAAAGAATAGGTGGGGAAGTTGGATGATGAAATAGACACCTACATATATAATTATTCTTTCATCATAGGGTCCTATTCGATAAATTGGCTAAATAGGCAGATATGAAGTGATATAAATTATAGTTATGAGACAATGAATGTATTTCTGGTTGCGCAATCGCGATCAAAATCTCTATTTGTGAATGAATTTTTATGACCGAAGGAATGTGTGGCAGAAATGTCATTTTTGTGGAACGAATGGTATTAATACCCGTGGTGAAGTAAACAGGACAAATTCTCTGAAATGGCGCGCGTGGATACGAAGACCACGGTAAGAACCAGATGTCGATAGACCTAATCCCGGGCAACACCGCAGTGGTCCGAAGGTATGTTTGCCGAATATAACGGGCGATTATTAAGACTTAATGTCAACGCGAAGAGGAGTCAATGAGATAAGATAAGGGTGTCGCTTGACAGGGGGTGTGATTCCCTGACACAAGGGTCTTCTTTTTTTTTTTTCTTCTTCTTTTTCTTTATCCACCCCCCCCCCCCATTCCGTTCTGGTTTTGCTCACTGGCAAATAGCCTCAAGTTGCAGTAAAAATTTAAAGGAATGGTCCTTGCCCTTTACACAGTGGGCCTATAATTATGATGTGGGGCAGTTTGAAACACAGGCCAAGTAAGACTTGGTGCGGGGAGGGCTGGAAATTTGTATGAGTTAGAGATAACTATTGGTTGGAAAGCTTTTGAAAACATATGGAAACCCACACTCCGGTTTGTGAGTAAGAAAAGCTTATAAGGCTACATTGGGTGTTCTCCTCTGAGTTCTTCTGTAATATAAATACACACACACATACACACACACACACACGCACGCACGCACACACACACAATTCGCTGGATATTCTTATATCTATACATAATATTCCATTATGCTTATTTATACTTGATAGCGGCTCTGGAGAAAAGTGTTGGGTAATAGCATGCTGCGATGAAACGTAATACAACACACACAGACACAAACATGCGCGCGCATACACCCCCCCCCCACACACACACAATTCGCTGAATATTCTTATATCTACATAATATTCCATTATGCTTATTTATACTTGATAGCGGCTCTGGAGATAAGTGTTGGGTAATAGCAGGGAGGTGGAAAGAGAACTCTCTTTCCACCTCCCTGGTAATAGCATGCTGCGATGAAACGCAATACAACACACACAGACAAAAACATGCGCGCGCATACACCCCCTCCCACACACACACACACACACACACACACACCTTTATCGTTGTAAATTGAGTACTGCTAGTATCAAAATATCGCTGGATATTCTTTTATGAAGGGGCAAGGACATCCATAGTAGTTTTGCTGCAGGGTTCCTGATATTTTTTTTTTTTTTTTTTTTTTTTTTTTTTTTTTTTTTTTTTTTTTTTTACACTGCTCATTGAGATTCAATCACGAAGGCGCACGCATATACACGCTCAGGAAAACGTGAACGCGATCGCAAGCCCGACAGTGAATTCAATTTCGAAAGCAACAAGGATAACATTTACGACGAAGGAGATGGTGATAGTAATGTTGATACTGACGACGATGATAACAACAATGCTGTGAAAGATTATATTATATGGTTTGTTACAGTTCGCTCGTATTTCTTATATTTGGTAACGAGATCGTAAGATTAAACAGATTAAACCTGCACGCCATCAGTATAGACCTCAATATATGAACTCAGGCACACATTGAAAGTGACCAAGGTGCCTTCGAAATCGAACATAGAAATGACCAACGTTATGTTACCGCACTATATCACACGTTTTCATGGAAAAGTGACATTTATATCCCCACAAGGAGCATAAATGCAAATTAACTGAGTTGATGGTGTCAACCATTGTCCCAGTGGTTAGTTTTGATGAAAAATGACATTACTTTCTAATTTTCAGATCCAATTTTGATGAAACCAGCTCTGTCAATTTATTAGTAGAGCCAATACAAATAATGGTGCGGATAACAGTTGACTTATACCAACCGTAATTGGAATACAAAGGAGTTCGGAAAATTTGTCTATCATCTGCCTCTTTGGTGTTCATTACGCTAATATCTACAACATCTGCGTTGAAATAAACAAACAAACAAACAAACAAAATAAAACAAAACAAACAAACACATAAACAAACAAATGAAGAAACTGGAGTTCAACGCCCTATCTCACATGAATAATGTCGTCACGAATTGACTATTTTTTTATCCATCCCTCCAGCAATTATGTTTGAAAGACTAACTGATTTTGTAAATAAACCAAACCCAGATCCGCGCGAACCCTCGGCAGTGTCGTCCAAAACTAGTGCAAGTCTGGAACATTGTCTACTTGAACTCTCGTGAGAGAGACGAGAAGGAATCGAGTTACAATTTGGGACGGATTAAGACAGCAGTATGTAACGTTATACGGCTTAGCGACTGATGATATCAATGTATTCTCCACACATGGGAAGAAAAACGCCTAGATTAACATCAAATAACCTTCCCTTTACTTTTTACCTTCACAAAAAAAAAAAAAAAGTAGTCGCGAGTATTTCTAGAAAATCTATGTGATCATGTTCATTAGACCAGGGAGATGTGCGAGTTCAACCTCCCACTTTGGACAGCTATCCCTCTGCCAAGTGATTATGGAAGAGAGAGAAAGAGAGAGAGAGAGAGAGACAGAGAGAGAGAGAGAGACAGACAGACAGAGATAGGGGGGGGGGGGAGAAGTATGTTCTCTCTCTCTCTAGCGGAATATCTTTTACTTTTGCGCAACTCCCTCACTAGCAACGGCAAGTACTTCGAACACGGTGTAAAAAGGATTTAATATGAAAGGGTTATAATGACCCTTCTCGTAAAAATCAAACAGTATCCTCAGAAAGAGAGTGTGTGGTATATGTTTCTGTCTATACCACACTCTGTTTGAGAGGATAATTATGTTGATTTCTGCTAGAAAAAAAAAAAATCCATATGTGTAACCATGGTGACAGGGTTGGTATCACCTTGTTCATTCATTCATTCATTCATTCATTCAATTATTATTATTTCAGCACGGGGACTTGCTTCAGTTAACATGGTTAAAGGCTGTTCTTTCACAAGTCCGTGCATCTTAAAGGTTGGGCATCCCATTTGCATGCCTTAAATGAAGAGTTGTATAAATACGGTGGTATGTTGAAGAGAGTATCATTTTAGAAACTCCCATAAAGTATTGAAAGTGGAAGGTAACATTTAGTACAATTTTATTGACCGTGAGATTTTGAATTGAATTTTTTTTCGGGGCTCACCCGTCCGTAAATTCCAGTACATTATTAGGTTACCTTTGCAGACCCATGCACTGCATGTGTGTCCATCATGTATATTTTGTGAAGAAAGTTCATCAAAACTTACAAACATTTCTATATACATTCTTGCCACACACTCTATATGTTATTACATCAGCTCTTATTCTTTTAGATTTGTGTTTATAGATAAAAAATACAGAAGACTGCAACAAAAAGGCTTAAGTGTGGCTGACACACAGAACTACTGAGTAGTTGAGTTTTGTGCATTATTCAGATTGTAGATAACTGTTGACTTCCAAATTTCTCGGCAGTGGCCTAAACAAGTCCCCTGAGGTTCATATTTAATGTTTTGCTGCATTTTGGGAGGTCTGTTCAAGGTATCCCCTACCTTTAAAAACGGCTACATAGCATGATACATGAACATACTGGAACACACACACACACACACACACGCACACACACACACACACACACACACACACACACACACACACACACCATAAATATATATATATATATAAATATATATATATATATATATATATATATATATATATATATATATATATATATAATATATATGAAGAGTTTGTTTGCAAAAACCGATAAGTCCATTTTTTAAGATTTTGAAGTACGGTCTCTGTCATAAAGCACAAAATAATACCTTTTAAATGATATATTGGTCACTACATATAAAGGTACATTTTTGAAGTTATGGTCAAAAGAAGCAAAAATTTTCTTATTATTCTTTTTATTTTTCTTGACCTTTAATGGCAAATATCTCCATTTGACAAATATGGACTTATCGGTTTTTGCAAACAAACTCTTCATATATATATAATATTTATATATATATATAAGAGAGATTAAAACCTAAAATGGCATTAAAACACTTTATCCTGGCGAGGAAAGCGGCTTTAGAAACAAGACACCAAACAGGTTAGTCATCGCATTCTTCATCAGCGACCAGGATGCGATGTGATGTTAGATTAAAAATCCGTTTCTAAAGCAGAACATACACACAAGGGTATCAATACGTCTGCTCCTGGTCGAAGCAGACGTATATAATTACATGTTGGATTATCATGCAAAATAAAGCACAGACACACATTCAAATATATGATAACAACACAGAATATCGGAAAAAAATCAACATTTCAGACTTTCTCTACAGGCTACAAAATAGCACATTTTTGTTGGTTTCTTCATCTTTTCCTTCTTTTGTTGCCTTCATCTAATTTTCTTCCTCCCCCATCTCCTCTTTGATATTCCCTTCATCAATGGTCTTCACATTTTTCCCCCTTCTTCTTCCTCTCACATTCAGCCCTTACACAACCCGTTTAGTCTCCCGCCGATTTGAATGTCAACTCGTGCTCCTCAGGGTTCAAGTTCACCCTCGCTCTAATCTCCATGGCAACAGGAGTTCCTGGTGGCTACCCCCAACCCACCACCATCCTTTTCGATGGGTGCGTCCTGCTGTGCTGCCAGCCAAGGTAATGCTAAGCCCGGATTCGTCCACCGGTAGATTTCGAAAAATGTATAATAGATGGTCGCATGATCATGCACCCATTTATGACGAAATCCGATTGTGAATAATTATGACGAAGAGAAAGGGTAAAAAAAAAAGAATTAAAAAAAAAGCTAGAGGCTACCTCTAAAGGAAAAAGGGATGGCAAAATAAGAGAAGCGAACCTTTGGTAACTCAAGGGGGAGAAATTGTAATACGTTGACTTTGGACTCACGCAGATCGCATTTGGTATTTCTAAATATTTTTCGTACTCTTTCTTTTAAAGGTACTAGCCCACATTTGCAAACCCACGAAAATCAAAACTGCATAAAACAGGTCCAATATGACTTCAAGTACAAGTTATAACAGTAACATACCTCACCTGTCGCTCTTTGTCTATACCATTCGATAAAAGAGAGAAAATCATCGTTTTAAAATCAATTTTCAAACCGGGTCAACCCGACCCAAAATCGAATTACGAGCGCGGGCTATAGCTACGTACATTGTACATGACATGTAACACGTACGTGGACCGGAGCTAGCGAGCGTTACGCATGCATACGGATTTCGGTGCATTTTCATTTATTTTTTATGAAGGTAATGGACTAATTGGAACGAAATTTTGCACAGGTGTTACTGCAATCATACCCAAACTCCATGCTAACTATGAGACCAATTGCTGCAGGTTTACAAATGTGGGCTAATACCTTTAAAAGTGGCAGACTAAAAGAACTAACGTTAGCATGAATTAAACTGGAGTTGCAACAAACTACTGGCGCTTTTGGATTCATCAGTGTTATCACTGCTGCTATTTCTCTATTCGTTCTGTTTCACTGAAAGTATGCTACTTCTTTTGTAACAGTATCCTGTCCACTTGTGTGCGTGTTAAATTGTTTGATAGAAACTTTATTTTCTGCAAATCAATATACACAAGTTACATAATCATGAAGATGCAGGAAGTATACAAAGTAAATTCAACGCAGAGTCGTTTGACTTGCATAAACCACGATACATATAAGTACATAATCATGAACATGTAGGAAATATATAAAATAAATTTAACACAGTCTTTTGACTTGCATAAACAACGATATGAAAGAAATATAATATACAATATGAATGTCTATGCAGCAGTGATAAGAATAGCAGTTAAGAAACGATTATGCAGAGGGCCGCCATTATAAGCATTGCTTGAAAAGATGGCCGGCCCGAGGAAAAGATAAGGACGTACTAGATTCGTAACGATATAAATTCTGCTGCGAAAGTAGCAGGGGAAAATAAACTCTAGTGTGTGATGGTGGTGGTGGTGAATGTGTGTGCAGGTGCTTGAAGGTGCACAATGGCAGATAGGCTGGAATTTAGAATAATAAAATTGGTTTCCTGAAAGAGGGGACGATATGCGTTGTTGATATCGGGAGACCAACATTAATTGTATAATTTGTTTGTTTTTAGTTCGTATTTGAAGTATACTGTAATAAAATATACTTCTTTAAGTTTGCTTTAAATGAAAACAAGGAGGCACACTGTTTCAACTCCTCAGGAAGAGTGTTCCATGTATCCGGACCTTGATGTCTAATTGACTTTTGAGCAAGTAAAAGCTTCGGATTACTTAAATGAAAATCATGGGAACGACGAGTAGGGTATAAATGAATAATTATGGTCATTGGTTACTAGGGTATTATGAAAAAATGGTAATAAATTTCGAGTGTGTTTATACATAAATATGGCAGTTAGGTATAGATGTATATCATGGGCTTTCAAAGTTTTTAGGCGATAAAATATGGGATCAGTGTGAGCCAAAAAATTTGAATGTGTGCACGTACGAAGAGCCTTTTTCTGGAGAAGAAAAATTGTATTCAATTTTGTTTTGCTACTGTTGCCCCATACAATATTACAGTACATTACATATGGTAAAAATAAAGTATTGTATAACATAATTAAAGTTTGATCATTAATTAAATATTTCATTCTTCTTAAAACACCAGTTGCTTTAGATATTGCTGTTGTAATATTCTGAACATGAGTATTCCAAGATAATTTTGTGCACATCGTACTCATTACGATAAATTTGTGCACATCGTACTCATTACATATATATATTTTTTTATTTTTTATTTTATTTTTTTTTTGATGTGTGACTGTTTACAAGAGTAGAATGGGTGCATGAGGTGAATAGGCCTTTATGCCGGGTTTATCTAGAGACAGGCGAGTGTGATGTGCATGTGTGTGTGTGTGTGTGTGTGCGTAAGTGTACATTGATAACTATGGTTATCATTTTAAAGTAATATACTTTATATAAGTTTGCGTTTTGCAATGATTGTAATGTTACTATTGTTGTTATTTGTCATTGTTGAAATATTCATATTGTGCATGTTGTTTGATACTGTAATGCATTTAGCCTCCGGGATACTGTAGTTTGCATGTTTATTTCAATAAACCAGTATCATATCAAATCAAATCAAACAAACCATCTCTCTATCTCTGCCCCCCCCCCCCCCCTCCTCTCTCTCTCGCTATATCCTCGCTTTAGTGAGTTCTCCTTGTATCTCATGTCCACTTCTGCATATTATATGACATCGAATGCAATCAGTAGATTGCGATTCAATTATTTCGACGATTAGGTATAGCCATGCATTGGCCTTAAAATTTATACTCTCGATGTGTGTGTCTGTGTAGAGCTCGTCAGGAGCAGTGCGACCTACACTTGGTACGAGTTCGGATAGGATGCAATTCCGACTTCAGAAACGATAAAAGGTCTCCCTTTCTCTCTGCCTGCCTGTCTGTCTGTCTGACTGTCTGTCTGTCTGACTGTCTGTCTGTCTGTCTCTTTATCTCTCCCCCCCCCCCTCTCTCTCTCTCTTAAAGGGAATTTACAGTTTTCGATGAGATGGGGCTTCAGGTTCCCAACTTTTTGTGAGATCACGAGACACCTCTTGTGAAATATGAAAGAGCACACTATTCTATTAAAGAACAATCCAAATGTGTATTTGATGAAATACGGTTTTGAAATGGCTGTGATATCCCCCCCCCAAAAAAAAAGAGGCTCTAATAAAAGGTGGAACCCTCCTTTTATCAAGATAGGTTTATTTTACTTTCTTTTCGAAACCATTTCAAAGCCAATTTTCATTAAATGAACTTGGAATCCTCTTAGAATTGTATGTTTTTTAATATTCAAAAAGTAGTTTTAGATTATGTCACAAAAAGTTAAAATCTGAATCCCCATCTCAGCCAAAAACTATAACATCCTTTAGAACTTATATGCCTATAAACTAGTGTTGGACTCAAGGACCTTATTTGCCTTGTGTCGAGCTCGTGAGATGCATGACTCGTGGGCTGTGTGACTCGTGGGCTGTATGACTCGTGGGTGTCGGACTCGTGGCGTTCACTCGAAAAAGCTCACGCATACATTGCGCCTCGACTTCCTGTGGGAGAATGTATTCAGTGATGAGTTATTTGAGTTCAGTAGGAGTGCTGCGTCCATCATGTTTTCTACGGGGTCGTTCTAGACATAAAATATAAAAGCCCTAATCAAATCACAGTGATCCCTCTTCCTATGTTAACAGCGCCTTTAAAAAGACTATTTTGTTCTCTTCTCTTTTCTCTATTCCCTCTTTTTTTTTTTTTTTTTTTTTGTTCAGCGTCAAAGCCTTCGAAAAGACTAACCACCTCCCCAAACAGGTTCAGCCAAATAAAATAAATTATTTTCTCACTACCCTTGGGTTCAACTCGCAAAAGGTCGTACGAGCGTAAGCGGACGACCCTGTAATGTCTTTCGGGAGAATTACTCCTTGGAGGTGCGATACACCGTGGCGGTTGAGGAAGCATCTCTTGTCGAGAAGCAGAACGAGAGAAACATGTACGACAGAGAAACATGTTCTGAAAGTGAAAGTGAAAGTGAAAAACGTGTAGATCTCGTCGACTTAAAATGACAGTAAATCATCCCCACATCGTGATCTTAAAGGTGCCACCGCTGTAATTCTTCACTGTGGGAAGCCAGTAGTATAAAACAGCTCTCTCTCTCTTCGAAAATTACGTGGTCCATCTTAAAAAAAAATATATATATATATTGGCCATATACTAGTACATAATAGCATATATATATATATATATATATATATATATATATATATATATGTGTGTGTGTGTGTGTATGTGTGTGTGTGTGTGTGTGTGCGTACGGTGAATGAAATATATTACCTGTGTATAGGGTAATTAAGAGGATGATTATACTATGTAATCATAATATTATAATAATATACCTATACAGTTCAACATATCAATATGATGCAATGTATTATGCATATACGCACTTGTAGCCATAACACATAAGGTACAATAACAAATCCAAAGAAGAAATTGGATCCCCCCAGAAAATGCTTCGACGAAAGAATGACAAGCCTTCGTCAAAAATAGCACTGCAAACGACACCACCTGAGCTGGGAGATCGTGACATTTCGGTGCTCGTTCAAAAGTCGGAATAAATCTCGCCGATCTTCTCGCTCGATACCAGGCCGGGTCACGGGCGAGGAAAGTAGACCGCCGGACAACTTGGAGAAGAGATCAATGCACGTGGATGGTTGGAGGAGTTCATCGCCCTGATGGGTGGTGCCAACATCTGATCCCGAAGTCAGTTTTCAATGTCATGTATAAATTCAAACTTAAAAAAAAAAAAATCTTCTATTCTAATAGAATTGGTTTCATATTATTTTAATGTATCTTTATTTCGTCCTCGTTCCTATTAACGGATTTGTCTCGTTTCCACCACCGGGTGAGGGGAGGGACGGGGGGGGGGGGGTTGTGAGTATAGCTGTCAATAACTGGTGTGTGACGGCATATTCGGTTATTTCTGCTACATGGCATAATCAAGGAGGTACTGGGCAAGCTCGTCTCGAACCCCCTAACTTGATAGAACCACGGTATGGCTATTTTTCAGAGGAAGCAGCTGTTGAATCTCTGCCTCATTCATTCTTTCTTTCTGTCTTACGGTGTTTCTAACAACAAAGCATAATTCATGCCTCATTAACAATATTCTACAGATCCAGTAATGGCGAGTATCTGATTATGAACTACTGTCTTGCACCGATTGAAATAAAACAAAATAAGGAAAGATTCAAAGATGGGTCATCCACTTTTGCATTCCTTGCCAAATAGCACAGATCGTGATTATATTCCACCAGAATGACAAGACTATTGTAAAGCTGTAACATTTCTGTGATATTTGAAGGTTGTTAGCCGTTAAAATTCAAATAATGCACCAAATGCTCACCGTAAAGTATTCTGTGTACGAGGCACAGCTGCATATACTAATCCTCCTGTGGTTGTAATATGATAATATACTTCGAACAAAAGATATCCATGTTAAAGTTGTCAAAAAGCAAGAATTCACTAGCTTCTTTTACTTTGTTATCTATGACAAATAACAACTCACCATTTACCTGAACTACATAAGTGCATCACACAGGTCTGTAAAACTAGACTAGTAGTTTAGATTTGTATTTTTTTTTCGTAGTACAAAAAAAAAAAATTATTCGAATCTTAATGGTCAATTTAAGTCAACAAATAAAAGACCCTCTTGAGTTCAAAATTTACAGGAGATTTCTAAATAGTGTTTTCTTCAATAGCTAAGTGTTCTCACCAAATTTTCACAAATTTGCATGCAAAAGGGATGATAATTATGTCTTTAACCTGCAACTTGCTTCAAGGCGAAGCTGCAGCACGCGAATGGCTGCTTCAACGTTCCTCTTATTTGACTGTCCAAGTGTTAGTTGTAAGGGGTTATAGGGCAATTACCCCTGGGCAATTACCCCGGACCCTTCCCCTGACACTTACCCTAATCCTAGTCTTGAAACTAATCCCAACCCTAATTCAGACTCTAACCCTAACCCTAACCCTAATCTTTACTCTAACCGTATGAGTATAAACCAGTCATTATAGGGTTACAGCTCGTTATTCCGAAGGCTCTTTATTCCTAAGATTCGTTATTCCGAAGGTTCATTGTTCCGAATTTCATTTTCGGATTAACCAATCTTCGGAATAACGAACCTTCGGAATAACGCCACAAATTTTCGGATTAACGAACCCTTTTTCATTTTCGGATTAACGAACCTCTAGGTATAGGGAATTGCGTGTTTCGGATTAACGACCCTTCGGAATAACGACCCTTCGGAATAGCGAACCTTCGGAATAACGAACAGCACCCCATTATAGCCGGGGGGGGGGGGGGGTGAAATAATGCCCTGAGGGTACCGCCCTGATACGGTTGTACGATGTAATGTCTGGCAAGTCAAGAACTTATCGAAACGATAATAACGATCGACATGCACGCATTACATACTGATATCATGGTTCGAAACCGTGACGTATCAGGTGTGAAAATGTGTGTCAACCGCGGCAGTGCCTCATCACTGTTGCTACGAAGCATTGACGTACATTACATGACACCTTGTTACTCATCACTCTTGTCAGATATTGCTAACCGTTCGTCCCCATATCTTAGCGGTGACTTTGCTCCTGCTTGATCTTGTTCGTGTTTTGTTTTGTTTTGTTTTTGTTTTTGTTTTTATGTTTTTGTCCGAAACACCTGTCCAGGTCGGAGCCAAGCATGAAGTGTGGCCACCAGTACGTCGTTGAATCAGCTTTACGTCACGCGTGAGTTTAGTTTAATCACACACACACACACACACACACACACACACACACACACACATACACACACACCCACCAGACACTGACACGAGAAAGGTAAACAACAGAGGAGTTCATGACCTCTTACCTGGTTTTTCTTTTTTTTTTTTTTGGGGGGGGGGGAGGGAGGGGGACAACTACATCCGGGCTTTCTGTCGTACGATCCTCTCATGGCGGGCAAGCATCACATGTCCTTACTGCCTGCAAACATACCTCGTCACCACACAATCAAAAGTGAAAATGCACCGAATTTCAAAGTTACCGTTGATATTACATTAGATTTAATTACATATACACAGAACAGTTGTAGTTCCACCAGTATACCTCCAAAAAATCTTGCATGTTTTCTGGGACATTTCCCTTTCAAAATGAATTAAAACGCTTTAGATAAAATACCTTTAAGTTGCAGTTTTGCTAGGTTTACCACCAGTGGTTGTTGATGAATGACAGTTACACTTCACCTCATATTTACACCCTAGTTTTCAATATCTTCAAGTGAAAAAAAAAGAAGAAAAAATTCTCTTTTAAAAATTTGATGATGCAGTCAGTGGCATGGTGAACATGGCGAATCGGAATCTGAGAGTTCAGACAAAGAGAGAGAGAGAGAGAGAGAGAGAGGGGGGGGGGGGAGGCGAGCTTGAGTGCGAAATAAATGACATATATTTTTGTACGTGCACTGTGATTTTAGGCCCCCTACATAAACTTTAAGCTTGGATGACGACGTGGACATTGAAAAGAAAGGAAAAATAAGAACAAAAGAAGGTGAAATTATCAATCCTACATTCCGAAAATTCCACTCAACATGGTTGATTTATCTCTTTGAATATGTGAAGCAGTTATTGTTCTTTATTATTTATGTTTTTGTTTTTTGTTTTTCCTTCGGTGGAGGAATCCTTTGTCGCCTGTTCTGGGTTCATTCCCCGAGGAATTCTCCGTTCCGGGATTCGAGGACTAGCCACTGACTGACTTCAGTCAGACCTGGCACCCCAGGGTATCGAAGAGCAGAGCTTGTTTTTTTCGCGCACCTGGGCAAAGAAAATCTGCCGTCCCTGGGAATGACACGCGATCGAGCTCGCTACTTCGGACCAATTCGTAGTGTACAGTTGCTTACATTGGTTACAAAGGAGTCATTGTTGTCAACTTCTTCTACTACGTTTCCGCTCTACCAGCCCTTCTCCTTCTCTCTACTTAGTACTTCTTCATCTCCCTCATGCTATCGGTCTTGAAGTTGTATTTCTTCGTCTGTATGTCTTTTAATTCTCCCCATTCCGTCCTTATCTTCTCCTCGTGTCTGCTTTTCGTCGTCTCTAGATTGTTGCATTTTAGCATCTATAAAATGGTTATACTGGGTACAGAGTTTCAGAATTTACAGGGATTTGGACGAGGAATAATAATGCGTTCGAAACCGATTATAAATCACAATGACCATGAGTGATGACATAGCACCTTCACATAATAACGCATGATTAGGTGCTCAAGGAAGCAGAAGAGAAGAAGAAAGCACGCATAAATTCTACACAGGTGAACTCATTGAGCAAGTGGTACAGAAATGGAATTACACTGCTACACTACTGGAATATGTGAACCTCGATCGTATGCCATCATCCCGATTCAGAGTAAGCCTATTATGTTTTTGGCTTTTCAGAGTATTGGTTTATATGCTCAAGGACCTAAATAAATTCCACAAATATAATCATACATGCACTATCAATTTATGTGCTACACGATGTGAAATGATATGAATTATCGAGAATGACCCTTTAAACCTTTCTCTCCCAATGAGTCAAATGTGAAGAAATTTTGCACACATCATATACCTACAAGGACAAGAAACAAACGCGACAAACAGGGTATAGGTCTTCTCAGTAGTGAGCCTTCTTTATCTTTTTATCTTGTTCCTACAACTTTATTCTTCGCGCCTTTCTTCTCTTTTTTTTTTGTTGTTGTTGTTCCTAACTTGTCATTACCATCATCTTCTGTATTTCATTCCTTCCTCTCTTCATCCCGGATTTCTTACTATAGTCGTCGGCTGTTTTTTCTCTCTCCCCTCCCCTCCCCTCCCCCTCTCTCTCCCCTCCCTTGCTACCTCCCTTACAGTACATCAGTATTAATTTCGAAAGATCGCCGTTGCCTATTACTCCTTTTCTCAAACTCATTAACTTTCAAGATCACTCCAGGAACTTCAGCTCGATGTCTTCTTTTATTCCCCTTGAAGCACCAGTAATACAATATTATGTAACCTCACGTACGGACGCGTACTTTGCCCTGGAACCGACTGGTACGTTCCACTGATACAGATTCAATTTTATGTCAAACGATCTCGGTTGCTTAGTGAACTATGTGTTTTTCTTCACCAGATCACCAACTTTTTCCTTTATTTTGGTTTATCGCAAAATAAAGATCATTTCCATCTTTCCTCTTCTTTTTATGTTACCCCTAAATTTCTGCAAAAATCTGTGTCACAAACTCAAATGTATATTTTCAAAAGGTCAGTTAAATATTCAATGACTCTTCCCAACCTTAATCAAATTCAAATTTAAATTCAAATTTATCTTCGTTTCCATCATATAAACATAGAAAATTGTGTACAATAAGATAATGCATTAACAAATCAATACAAACATTCAAATAATTATACAGAGTGCCATCGTCACGTGCTTATTCTTAAAAATCTAATATCCTTATTAGAGTATGATCGCTATAATAATGATCAATATGTATAGCTTTTGTTTGTTGAAATGAAAGTATCGAATTGAATTGAATACATCAAAACATAATTACTCCACATATTTCGCCAGTAATCATCACAATAGATTGACCTGTAACTATGGTGTTAAAGTTTTGATCTCAATAAAAAAAAAACAAAAAAAAAACAAAAAAAAAAAAACACACCAACATATGTATGAGGGTACTTGTGTTGAGAGTTTGAAAGAATTATTAACATGATTTCAGTTCAAGTTTGGATGGCGCGATCAAGATGCAGGGTAGAGCCCATCCCCAGCGAGATATCACTTCTAATGATAACTCGTATAAGGACGCTTTCTTACCTAGGGATTTACGACACCGTTAACAAGTGCATGTTATAATGATACCAAAAGAATAACAACCTGTTGAATCCAAATTGTGCTACTCTGTTTCCGAAGACATTAGCAATCAACGACGTGAGTGAAAAAGGTATAGATGAATAGAAACTGTATAAATATACAGCTATATAGATATAGACCGAAAGAAAACACAAATACATGTACACATGCATAGGCTACACTACACGAGAGATAGATAGGTATATAGATGGACAGAGAGGGAGAGAGAGAGATAGAAATGTGTGTGTTATTTGTCATCATGCATGTGTTAGCATTTGAGAGATTGAAAACAAGAGAAATGGGATATATAATATAGGCCTTCATGAGCAGATTGCTTTTTGTAGAATACGACTAGATTGAAGGAGGGTGGGGCAGACAAAGACAATGAGAGAGAGAGAGAGAGAGAGAGAGAGAGAGAGAGAGAGAGAGATGGGGGGGGGGTGAGGATTGGAGACAAAAGAGAGATGTCGAAAGCCTTCGACAGACACATCTCTTGTCAGTTACTAGTATTGAATGTACGACATAACCAGCTCCATGATCATCACATCCGCCATAATGTGTTTGACACCACATAGAAACTGCCATTAAGCAGTCACCTAATCGCCCTCTTCGCCGCGGTGGCGCTTTACAAAACTACTAAACAGGTCGGCGACTCACTACAGACTGCATTCTTCTCCATAATCAATATCTTTCCTTTCATGAAATTCCTCCGTTGATTTTTTTTTTTGTTTTTGTTTTAATTGCAAGTGATTGGCAACTTTCCATATACATCGAAGAAAATAAGCATTGAATTAATCAGTGTTTCATGGTAGCAGCCATTACGAAAGAAATCGTGGGCATCATAGTACACACCCGAATTTCATGAATTCAAGGATTAGAGCCAGCACTGACTGTCGGGTGGAAGCCGTGGTCTAGTGGATATCAGGATGTCAGGAGGTCGTAGGTTCGAATCTTGCTCGATTTTAATGCCCATGATTTAGTGCAATTTGTCAATCAGTTGCAATATTTTACCCTAACAACCTAAATAGTAATGGCCTGTTTAATTCAGCTCTACCTGATGATTTAGTTCCATTATTTGAATAAGGACAATGAGATCACTGGTGATAATAATGACGATGTTAATGATGATGATGATAACAATAATACAGCTACTTCTAATTCTTTTATTATTATTCGAAATGATAATAATGATGATAATGTTATTGATCACAGTAGTTATAACGAAATATTGATGTTAGTGGAAATGATAAAATTGTATTTACCAGGGTTGGCATCTTTAGCTAGAGCACTGTACTTATTGATTTGTGTCATTCTTTTTTAAACTTGCGTGTTATGGTAATATCGAGTTTTGTTGAGTTTATTCATTTAACCAGGATAAACCAAAAAAACAAAAACAAAAAAAACAACAAATCCTCGCTAGCAGCTATACGATATTTTGTCAGTATTTTGTAAGTATACAAAATATTACAATATCATCATACAAGCGATACATTGAAGAAAGTACAACTTCAAACATATGAATAATCAGTACATACGAAAATACGTATAAAGATAGAGAAAAGAAGAACAATTACTGAGAGTAAGTACAATAGATAAAATCATCGAATACCATAATTATGACAAGTGAGAGTTACGACCTTTGTGAAATAAGGCAGATTTGTATGGTCAGGTTGAAAGTTTTTTTTTTTTCACAAAAGAAATGTGCAAAGTAGCTTTTGAGAGTGCACATCAAAATTGGAGTTGTGGAATAGATGGCATATTGATGCTGAATATAGAGTACAATATTTAAAAATATTGATTTATCAACTTGTACAGAAAGTAAAAAGAGAGTTCAAGAACATTTATCTTTGATACAAAAAAAAAATCCTTCCACTTGTTGCTGATATGATTATGTTTCGGGGATATTTGTTTGTTGTTTTTTTTTTTTCACTGCCTTTTAGAAAAAGAAAGCAAAGTACTCTTTTATTATACTAGAATGACTAGATATTAAATCCTCCTTTTCCCTACTCGATTCCGTGCTATTTTGACATTACGAATTGTTGTAAACTCTTTATCCAGCAAGATGTTCAAATATTATTTCTACTTTCACTCAACTCAGGTATTCCGTGGCGCGCATTACCCTCTAACCATGTCAAACAGTCAAACATGGGTTTCTGGTCCTTAAAAAAAACCAAACAAACAAAGAAACAAAGACAAAACAAACAATACCGAGGGATGCACTCTGTTCAGCAATGAAATTTGCAAGGTCATTGATCAGTCTTTGTCACATAATTATGAAGTGCTGTTTATTATTTAGCACACTTCCTTCCTCAGTTTCTCTACCGTTTTTTTTTTTCTTCTTCTTTTTTTTTTTTTTTTTTAGAGAGGAGAATAACATATTATACTCTCTTTTTTTTGGGAGGGGGGGGGGGGATGCTGACCTAGGTTGATATGATTTCAATTTTAGGGTACACCACGATGTAATTAAAAAAAAAAACAAATAAAAAAGGTAAGTTTTTTTTTTCTATCGACCTATACTTAATATTTTTCTTTTGGTTTTTCTTACGTATTGTGCGAATACGAGCTAGTTTATTGTATACTTTGTATAAATCTTCAACACGAATTGCGTGATTCTCTTCTCTGGGTTGTAAATCTTATTACTAGCTATGGTGCTATATAAACCAATCACGTTTATGACCTTGTTTCATCAAAGGTTTGTTTGTTTGTTTTTTTCAATCTTGTTTAAAGCGACTAATAGACACTTTAAATATTTTGCACAAATATCACTGAAATAAAATCAGAATAGCTTTGCTGACAAATATGTCATAAGTTAAGTTAGATTATTGCTCGTCAAAAAATCCTGGTTTAAAGGTACTGTTTACTATTGGAATTAGTGATTTAAAAATGTTCGAGTTATCACATTATGCATATGCATGTGTAGGTCAGTTGTATTATTAAACATCCTACCATATAAAACCTAGGAGATATCACTATTTTTCTCACTAAATCATAACTGTAGAAGGTTTAATCTAGAAACAATATTTTTAATAACTATTGTTCACATTTTGTATATTTAGTACTAATTAGCATTGAATATACTAATTTAGTTTTTTTGGGAGGTTGTTCCTTTCCCTCACTCACATTTTAGAACTCTTTTTAAGCACTAATGCTGAGCTTTTGTTTCATCTGCAAATAGTAAGCAATGGCTTTAAAACAAATGCCGAATGCACCGTGAAATTTATAGGAAATTTAAACAGCTTCCACGGGGGATTCACTTCCTTTAAGTTGCGATAGTACGAAACTGAGAGCGAGATGTTTGAATAATTAATCATTCTCGTGGAGGCTCGTCACAATAAAGCTCGTAGTTTCGAAATACGCGTGCCCAGGAGAGGTTTGGGTACAAACAAATCTGCACTCCTAATGAACGCACGCGAGCAGCAGCCGAATAAGCCAGTTCGGAGATCATGTGCACTTGGGTACAATATAACCTTTCATTTTTCTCAGTTGGTTAGGCACTTCACTCAATTCAAAGCGACATAATGCATCAGCTTGCCCAACATAGCAATTTATGGAACTCGTATTCAATTAAAGAATGAACCTGCGTATATCAAGTGACCGGGATGGTTCGTCAATAAACACTTTGGGGAGCATCCATTTTGTTGTGCTGTATTGGATGCATCAACAAATTTTTCTGCTCAACATTGCCAAATACCGGGCTTGTTGTCAGGTGGATGTATTTGCAGGCACGATGAATAAGGATTACATGAATAATCATTGCATCACAGACGCTTATCTCAGTGAATTTAAAAACCAACCTGTCTCGCAGTACAAATGACCTTTTCTTCTGCTCATGCGCAAACTGGAACCCCGAACTGGCTTATTCAACTAGACTAAGGTGTCTTTTATCAGCCCAGACACAACGGATGGACGTCGCGCAATGCTCCGTTTCTTTGAGAAGTTGCACAAATTTCACAATCCCACAACAGAAACACAGCCCAGTGAAGTGCATCTGACGTATCGTAGTTGACAATTTTAGTGTCGGAATGATAGAGAGGCTTTCATGCAGATTTTCTTTGGTAAGACAAATTTCACCCAATCAAGTGGAAAATAATTATCTTTTTGCTTACCAGTTCAACCTTTTGAAGGTATTATTTACCATTGGGAGCAGTGATTAAAAAACAACACCATTAAGTTATCCCATTTAATGCATATGTGTAAGTCAGTTGTATCACAAAACATCCTACCATATAAGAATTTTGCAATAAAGCCTAAAATATAAGGAGATATCATTATTCTTTATCACTAAACCATAACTGTAGATGGTATACTAGAAACAATTTTAACTATTGTTCACATTTTGTGTATACTTAACATTGATTATACTGATTAAAATTTTTGCATTGATTGTTTCTATTCTTTACTCACATCTTAGAAATATTTTCAAGCTCTAAAGCTGGGTTTTTGTTTCATCTGAAAATGGCAAATAATACTTTTAATGGCAGTCCAAGTACCTTAAACGGGGACTGTGCAACGCTGATACATGTTGAGCTGTATTGGTTCATAATACCCTAATTGCCACATCTGTTGCCAAAACAGTATCTGAATAATGTGCAATGTTTCTTTTCAAATGATTTTCAACCAATTTTCGTCAGATTACTTGGCTAGGAAAAAAACAAATAAACCTTCCAAACCAAGATGATGTTAATGGCATTAATCTGTCTATTACTGGTATATTAAGTGGTTGACAAAAGACATTGAAATGAACCCTAGATTGACCATAAAGTAACTTGTATCTTTCCACGTTTATGATATGATAAAAAATAAACAAAGACATTGAACCTTCTCCTTTGCTGAGAACAACTTGCATATTTCCCTGTAATGTCTTTTCTTAATCATGAAATTATTTGTAACAGGTATGTGCTCAGTCTAGGCCAAGGCTAATTCAGTTGTCTTTTGTTGATCGTATTATTACATTAACAATGATTTACAGATGATGTCCTTAACATAATCTTGCTTTGGAAGTTTGTTTGTTGTTGTTTGTGTGTGTGTGTGTGTGTGTGTGTGCGTATCCAAGGGATCTGAAAAGAAAATATAGAAATATTATTGTGTGCACGTATTTAGATTTAGATTTAGATTTATCATTTGGGCACATAAGCGATGTTGAGGGAAGCTGCATTATTCAACACAAATCAACATTCATTCGTATCGCATAGTCCCTTCTTGAGGAAATACAACATCATAAATGTTTGAATACCTTTGATCAATAAAATAGGAAAGAGGTTTCTATTTAGTGTTTTTTTTTTTTCAAGACACAAGAATACGGTCAGGACGTTACTGATTAATATGACTTGTTGGTGGGTTTTATGCGTTCAAATAAATGAGTTGTTGTATGTGTGAATACGCACGATATTGTAATGTACGCCTGTGGATCATCTTGGGCATTGAAAATATCTATCGCAATGAGAAGAGCTGCCGCATCTAACCTTGTCCACAACTATCATATTTTGTTCTTCAACCGATTGTGACTGTTTGTAGATATGTTATAGAAATATCACATTCATAATATGTTTCATCAAGTCGGTTTGAGTTGATTGTTTGACACCCTTGTCATGAAATAATTGGCAGGCTCGTAAGAGCATATAAAACTTGAATCCGTTAATGTCTCACTGTTTTGATGAAACGTGAATCATTCTGCGTTTTATTTCACTCGCAGTGGAACACCAGTTAACGCTGTGACAAAAAGCATTAGCAACACGAAGCAAACATCCAATAACGCGATCTATTTGAAAAGGTCGATGTAGCAATGATGTGCTTATCACTGTGCCCAACTAGGTTTGAGATGGACTCTTAAAGGGGAAATTTACACCAGTCAAAAGTTAATCTGAAAGAACGGGTAAAATCTTGTTAGCACAACGATGAACATTTGATCAAAATCGAATAGAAAATTTGGAAGTTATGACATTTTGAAGTCCTGCTAATTTTTCAAGAAAATGTTCTTGAATAGTCAGTGTGAACACCAAGGTGAATATGCAAACAGTGAACTGATGATGTCATCCCCTCACAACTTGCCATATAGTTTGTGCATAAAATTGTGAAATGTCCAGATTTTCATTCAAATGCAATTACATCAAGCCTCAAATCCTTGATTATCTAACTGATCATTATCTTGAATTTATTCAACCAGGAATAACATCATGTTTTACACTTATATAACAGAAATATTGATTTTTTAGCAATGGAAAATTCTGAGGTGACGACATCCTCAGGTCACTCATTTGCACATTTATATCAACTGTACGAGAAAGTGACCCTGCACCACAAAACAACAGAAAGTCGCCAGACATGGATTTGTAGTTAAGGGCAGATTCTGAAAGAGGAGACTCTAGGCTTTAAAATGATGTATAACTCAACTCAAATGGACTCCCCTAACGTAATACTGGAAAGAAAGCACACACTCTGGAAAGGTGTGAACTGAGAAAAGAGGCTCTGAAGTACAGTTTCTATTCAAGTGCAATCTTTACCAAGCCGTGCTAGCTGTGTGATGAAAGGGACAAAACACAGGGTGTAAACCACCGAAGCAACAACAATGAAGGGATTATCAGATTAAGCTATGATTTAGAATGCTCCGTTAAAACATTTGGTTCATGATTAATGCAAACTTTCAAACCAGTAGCATTATCCTTTCAAAAGTTATTAGACTTGAAAGTGAAGAGTGTGCAAAGGATTTCAAGAAGTGAAAAGTTGCCTCTAGGACACGCCTGATCATTCTACTCTCCCCTCAAAAAGGGTTGTAGAAAAACAGCTGAAAACACACTTTCCCTTTCGTGTTATGATCCAAAACTAAAGAATAATGTAGAAGAAGGATTGCTCTTTCAGAAAATATGAAAAGGTCAACATTGACTCAGTTGATCCATTTCATCTTTTTTGAGTCCACACGTAAAATCAAGGGCTGTGACTTTTTGTTTGCTTTGTCACAAATGTTCTGCAGAAATGGGCGAAACTTCGCAATGTATTTCATAATTTCCCTAATTTTCAACCGATTCTGATCAAATATTTACTTTTGTACTAATAAAATTTTGCTTTTTCTTATCAGACTATCTTACAACTGGACTGGAATTCTTCTTCAAAGTGTATCTGTACCCTGAAATTTATTTTTCTGACATTGTAGGTTATTGTACTGGTAATATCCCTATGCAATTTAAGAGTGCAAAGTTACTCACATACAGAGATATAGCAATATATAAGGAAAAATAGAGCAATCTCTAAAATACTAACATATATATGCGCCTTGATCTAAGAGTAGTCTTCTGGCCTTATGGAATGCATTAAATTGGGCGTAGTTCGATAATTGTTTGTACGATTAGTATACTACGATACTAGTGCTCTCAAAACACGCAAACGCACGCAAATGTTCACATACGCAGCTAGGTTGGTGCTGCCGCGCCGCGCCTCGACGGGCCACCAGGCAGCCAGCCGCGGCAGCATCTACTCATGCGAATGCATATGGCTCGAGAGAGAGAGAGAGCCAGCGCGTGAGGCCGGTGCGGCATGCATGCACTGGGCCGGCCCAGCGTCTATGCACAGACTGCCGAAGCTGTAGTCCCGTAGTACTACCTAGTAACTGTGCACTCTCGAAATAATAGGGAGCTTTAGATTTTAGACGCGCGGACGTTCAAAGAGAAAAAAAAAAAAAACATGATCTGAGCGTGCGCAGTAACTTGATCCGCGCTACTGCGCACGCTCACATCATGTCTTTTTCTCTTTGAACGTCCGCGCGTCTAAGATCTAAAGCTCCCTAATATTGCAAGACGCTCCGACGATGGAAAATCTGATACTGAACACAGTCCCGGGAATAAATTTTGATTCAGTGCGCTTGTAACAATTATTTTAAACAGGGTGGCGGTATTCGAGCCCAGTGGCGAGGTGCGGGCACCTCACTACTGTTAGACGTCTGACGTTATAACTGTTAGGGGTCTAACGTTAGACACCCAGATCTAATCATTGATAGGTCTTGTACCTAGGCCTGACCCTGTTACTTAAAGTACCAGGTAGGCCTACTAGATCTACTAGACCTCTAGACCACACAATAGGGTATACATCTAACGTTAGAGTTAGACCTAACGTTAGGGTGGGATTTCACGGAGCACGCGAACGATTTGCGAAGGACGCGAATGACAAAATCCAACATTCGGAAAAGTTTTTCTCCGAATGTTTTACGACAATGAAGCCGAAAACTATTCTTGCGCAATTTGTGCGAAGTTTCCACGACGTATGTGCGAATGTCGTGTGTATCATTGCTAAAGTACAGCATGCTACGTACACGAAGAACACGCGACGGAAATGCAAACAACGAAAAATTTTCAATAATCATGGGAGAAAATGTACCCAAGGAGAGGTGGAAGCTGTCTTTAGTTGAATTTTTTCTTTCCTCTATTTCTCCTTTCTTTTTCTCTCATTTCTCTATCGTGTGCTTGCCTACATTTTTCTTTCCTAGCACATATCTCCACTAGTAAAGCCTTTGATCTTTTTTTTTTTGTGCAGTTCCTCCAACACATAATCTCTATAGTTCAAATGAAATTTTACATACTTTAGATTAATTTTAAGTGTATTCTACGATTTATTTTTGTTTATCAAACATTTATTTCTCCTTGCTAGTCTTTAATTTCTTTTGTTACTATAGTTGTTAATAATTGTTTGATGTTTAGATTTTTATTAACGATTTTTATTTGTAGAAAACGTATAGGTCATACATCCCCCAAACGTGCGCTAAACGTTCGCAAGAATATCTCAAAAGGTACGCGAACAGTTTGCGATTACGTCGTAAAATGATCGGAAAAACTTCGCAGATTTCGCGTAACATACGCGAGACATTCTCCAAAGTTTCGGAGTCTGTTTGGGGTTTCACGAGCATTTTGCGAACATCGCGCGTGTCTTGCGAAGGTCTTGCGTATATGACGATTCTTTAAAGACACTTTCGAGAACAATTCACGAGCAAATCACGACCAAGTGTGCGGAAAAGGTTCGCAAAAAATTTCAAACTTTTTTGAAATTCTCGCCGAAGTAAAAACGACATTCGCGAACAATTGACGACGCTTCCGAACCCTCACGTTAGTTTGGCGATCTTTTGCAGACTAAAATACGAATGCTGGATTTTGCTATTCGCGTCCTTCGCAAATCATTCGCGTGCTCTGTCAGTGACAGTTAGTGAGTGTTTCTGACTACTCTAGTAACTATTCTAGTGACTATCACTTTTCAGTGTCAATTTCAAATTTTCATAATATCCATCATGAGTTACGGCTGTCTACCTCAATAACTTACTGTTGAGTCTACTCACAAGACAAACGGGCTTGTGAGGGAATAGCATGCAAATTCAGCCTGATTCTGGTGTTCTGATGATGATGTTCTGTACAGTCCAATAATTTTAACTTAATGTCGACGATGTGTGAAGGCGGAATGGCTGTCGAAAGTCAGCTGGCTTGAAGTGTTCTTTACACAACCTTGCGTTCGGGTTTACAAGCCGGTCCCGGTCCACTGTCATACCAGCAGAACGATATGCCGTTTCAAGTGTGTCATACCATTTTTGGAACAGCTCAGGGCATTTCCTCTGATTCGGAAATTTGAATGTCGCAAAGTTCGGAGTGGTGTTCCGGCAAAGTGGTGCAACGCAGATAATAGGCATCCTTAACGTAAATCAAGAGTCGATCAAGTCGTGATCGCCAAACGCTAAGCTCCTATGCCGGGCGCATCATCCGGCCAGGCCGGGCTGCTACGATGTAGTTCGGTACATAACTAGTCATGTCACGCTATACGGGCATTGGAAAGGCACACGATACCTATAGACAGTATTCGATATAGCTGCGTGCAGACGGAGGCAAACGAAGGAACGTGCACACAATGGTCGACGCGCGGCTACTGTTTTCAGATTTGGCTACTATTGCAGCGCGCACTAGTGCGTGCTGATTTATTGTGATGGGATATAAATTTCTCTAGAATTCTTAAGACATGCTCTCACACCTCTCAAAAACAAATTTCTTGGCTGCAGATACACTTTAAAGGGTACTCTAGACCAGTCTGAAAAAGAGACAGTAAAATTGTACAAGCAAAACAGAGAAAATTTGATCAAATCGGATGAAAATTAGGGAAGTTTTGGAACTGTGAAGATTCGCTGTTTTTCATGAAAACAGTTCTTGAGTAGTAAGGATGTCATGGCCTCACAACTTGCTATAATAGTTTTTACATACCGGTAATAATTATAATCTTGAAATTGTCAGATTTTGGGGCGTTCGAACCTGATTAAGCCACAGTCTCAAATCTTCATATAATTATATCAGTGATCATTAGATTGAAGTGTTTTAGCTTGAAATAACGTACCTTTATAATTTACACTTGTCTGGCAGAATATTGAATTTTCATAATTTTTAGCCCAAGATCAATGGAAAAATATGAGTTGGTTACATCAATATGCTCACTCATTTGCATATTCCATTCACCTGTTCGGCAACTGTTCTACAAAAATTAGCGAATATTCAGGAAAAAAAATCATCGCTTTCCTACTTTTAACCCGTTTTCGATAAAATTTTCACTGTCGTACTTGTAAATGTTTACTCTTTCACATCAGACTAACTTATAACGGGCCTGGAATTTTCCCTTTAAGCTTTCAGGCCAAAGATCGCCACTCTCATTCTCATCATTAACACTTCCTGCCAGACTGAAACACTTCACATCTCTCCCTGAAAGGACATCGGTATGAGATGGCGAAGAAACAAAACCAAAAACACCGAGGCTGTAAGCTCGAGCACTACGGACTGCTGCACTTAAAACAACCAAGTATAGTAACAACGCATGCAAGGCCATGCTGACCAACCTATAGCTGTTCGCTGTCTACAAAACACATCTTTCCAACATGCTTTCATGAGATATAATAGGCAGGTACTAAACGAGCTTCGATATAGTACTAGCAGTCTCCTAGCACTGATTTCTCTTGAAAGGTTGAATGACTGAATGATTATGAATCCTTTCGTTATCTCTTCCGCAATTAACTCACCTTTGCTTTGTTGTATAGTGTGTGTATCATAAGAGTACTAATATTGTTGAATATTCATATTCCTCTTGTTAGTGTAAAAAATATATTTCCCTCTTTTTGTCTTTATCTGTCTGCTGTATGTCTATTGCCTGTCTTTCTATGCATTTCAGTTTAATTGTCAAAAGAGTGATAAAAAAATTAAATTAAGTGTCGGCATCATTGTATATAAAATTAACATACAAATTATTTTTTGTTGTAAATAATGTGAAAGATGTTAAAATTGAAGCTGCATGAAGTGATGTCATATTAAATATTAAAAGGATACTAATAATGATAGCAATGCACTGTTATATGTGACCCTGCACCACAAAACGAACAAAAAGTCGCCAAACATGGATTTTTAGTTAAGGGCAGATTCTGAAAGAGCAGACTCTAAGCTTTAAAATGATGTATAACTCAATTCATATATGGACTTCCCTAACCTATGTAAGCACTGGATAGAAAACACACACTCTGGAAAAGTATGAATTGAGAAAAGAAGCTCTGAAGTACAGAGTCTATTCAAGTCTATATCAAGTCTATTTCAAGTAATTCAAGTACAGAGTCTATTCTATTCATGGAATTGAGTTGAATTGAATTGAATTGAATTGAATTGAAGCGCTTAATCTTTACCAAGCCGTGCTAGCCGTTTGATGAAAGGGACTAAACACAGTATGTTAACCACTGGAACAACAACAATGAAGGGATTATCAGATTAAGCTGAAATTGAGCATGCTTTATAAACACATTCTGTCCGTGATTAATGCCAACTTTCAAAGCAGTAGCATTATCCTTTCAAGAAGTTATTAGACTTGAAAGTGATGAGTAAGTAAAGGATTTCAAGAAATAAAAAGGGGCCTCTGAGACATACCTGATCATTCTACTCTCCCCCCAAAAATGGGTTGTAGAAAAACTGCTGGAAACATACTTCCATTCCTGCTATGATCGCAAACTAAAGAACATTGCAGAACTCCAAGAAGGATAGCTCTTTCAGAAAATATGAAAAACTCAAGATTGACTCATTTGACCAATTTCACCTTTATTGAGTCCTCACATAAAATCAAGTGATGTGACTTTTTGTTCGTTTTGTGATGCACGGTCACATATACAAAGAGAGAGAGAGAGAGAGAGAGAGAGAGAGAGAGAGAGAGAGAACACATTAGAGTAGTAAAAGTTTACAGAAAATAACTGGATTCAGAGGGCAATATCAATAAGCATGTGGCGTGGCCCTATATGAAGCCAACATGAAGCCAACAACCATCATAAATGCACTATGAATCTTGCCACTGTCTGAGTGAGCAGAGGTCGTACATGTGGCGTGCTGTGAAGTGAGGTTTGCCTTGTGTTGTGATGTTAATGCTCTGAAGAAGAAATACATATGGATTATGTATATCAGCATGATAAGGAAACTTATTACAATGATATTACATTAACAAGTTGTAGACTCATTGTTTGGAGGGGGTGCGGGGGGTCTACGGTAAAAATATCAAATCATAAAAATATTTAGCTGTAGGAATATCAATTCTCGTTCAACAGCATAATATGTGGACTAGCTGTTTTACATTAGGTTTTACGTTAGTTCCAGATATGTCCCAAATAACGTTTTTATAATTTTTAGGCTATTACTTGGAGGTGCTGGCCGGGGACCTGTAGTAGAAATATCAAATATTTATCTTAGATTCAGAAAAATATTGAGATTATGATAGGAATATTTTTATTCTCTTTTAAAACAACTCAAAAGAGTGAATTTTTTATTATAAGGCAAATATAGTTCCATTTTTTCATTTCTATTTATGTTTATTATTATCATTATTATTATTATTATTATTATTGTTATTATTATTATTATGAATACTATTGTTGGGCTGTGAAGATTCTTTGATTTTCAGGATGCCAATCGACGGACTGATGTGTTGAGTATTTCAATTTTGGCGTTTGTGATGAAAGAGAAAATACCCCCAACCATTAAATATTTTAGGAAGACGATTAGAATGTATCTTAGTATTTATACATTAAAAAAAAAGCTGTCTAAAAAAAAAATGTGAATGTCATTTATTCGATGTTACTTTTCTTTCAATCTTTCAAGTGTACGTTTTTATCTTGGTTATCAAATGAAATTGCATGTATAGAGTATTACACTTCATGATATTTCATTATGCATATTTTCTAGAAAACATTAGAACAGCAATTACTGTACATAATTATAATGTACTATTTGTATTTTTCATGATTTTGTGAACGAACTGAATGGATATGAATCTCAGTTGAACGAATTAAAAACGTTTTCAACAAGTTCAACTTGCATGTGGATTGAGTGATAACAACAATATAAGTTCACCACATCAGTAAATGTTTGAGCGATATTGGACAGTCTGTTACAATGTTATGAATTAGAAAAGTAAAGATAATTAAAAAAAATAATTTTTGAAAGAAGTACACATTTCCTCGACTTGTTGCTGACATCATTGTGTTAAGGGTAATGTTATTCCCCTTCCACTATGAAAAAGTCAAGTCTAGTGCTCTTTTCTTATGCAAGTAAAGTGAAAATATGTTTGTTTTTATATATATATATACATTCTTTATAACTGTTCTACGCACTTGACACCACAAGCTGAAGTACACTGTAGTGTTCTCATCCAGCGACTGTGGCACTTGAACTTCAAAAATTCATATGTTTGAACGGATTCTACGATTTTCCTCAAACTTTCACTGATGTACGTGTTCTACTTATATCGCTGCATTCTCTCAATCCACATTTATATTAAAGTGAACTTATCCTTAAAATATCCACAGTTCATGATTAATCACACTGGGGAGTAAGAATTCTATTTAATGTGGTAAACCATTATTTCCCCCAAACAATATTGCAGTATGCAAGATGTGGTAAAATCATAGCATTGTAAAGAATGATTAAGGAAGTTTTACTCAGTATTTACTCTGTGTAAAATCCATTGTTCTTGGGACAGACGTGTGGATATTGCTAAAATATTCACACATAGTTAAATTCCAATCAATTGTAATTCCTGGAAATTTAGATTTTGATAGATGCAAATATCAAGATCATCATTATCAAAATGGTTTGTGAAGTATAGTATTGTTTTAGATACAGTCAGAGACAGCTTATTACATATAAACCACTGCTAAAACTTTATTTTGATATTAAAAGTACACTGTATTTATGAATGTTTTAAAGTTTTCATGGGAGTAGGTAATACTAGTATCAACTTCGCAGAGTATAAATTCAAGAAGTGCAGAGGAATTCATTTCATCACTGATATGTAACTTGCAAGAAAGAACAATGGGGCCAATGTCAATCCCTGGAGGAAACAGCACACAATTTTAGAATTTTGAGATTCAGAAGATTTATATAGTATATTGTGACTTCTCTTAGACAGCTATGCAATGATGAATGAAAGTGCCAAAACAAGAATATCTTCTTTTAAAAAAATCCGTTGTAAGTCTATTGTTTGTCTTACTGTTGTACGTCTGTCGTTTGTCTTTCAGTTGTACTATTGCCTTTCTTTCTGTCGTTATGTCTATTGTTGGTCTATTATACGTCTATTGCGTGCATATCTTTTGTACGTTTATTGTCTGTTTGGTTCTTTTACGTCTTTCGTCTGTCTTTGGTTGTACGGCTGTTGTCTGTAATCCTACTTCTGTTCTAAGTTTATTGTCTGTCTTGTACGTATATTGTCCGTCTTTCTGTTGTATGCCTACTGTCCGCCTGTCTATCGTATATAAAAGGTATACGTCTCTTGCCTATCTGTCTGTTGTAAGACTAAGACTATAGTCTGGATATCGTACATTTGTATTGTATTGTCTGTCTTCTGTTTATCTGTCTCCCCCATCCCCAACCCGTACCCTTCAGCGGGACTTCTCCGTGCGTGACTGATTTCACAAAGTTCTTCCGTTAATGTGTCTTTCGTGCGATGTAGAATCGAGCTGAGAACAAGGGCCCACTGATTGATTCCAGGCCGGGGGAAGTCCAGCGGCGAGGACTCGAGTTTTCCGGCGTCAACTTGAATGAACGTCACCTTAGCGTGGTACAGTACCGGGCATGAGTCTTAAAGAGAAATTTTCCAGCCTGTGTCCAAGTTAACTTTCATAATGAATCTGTATAGAGTACGCATGCTACACATTAGTGAGATCCCAGAGGAATCGGAGACCAAAAAGATAAAGCAGTATATTTTTTTGATGACGCAGTGATAGCTGTCAATGGCATATAATGCAAATCATAGAATGCATATGACATACCTTTAAAATGTTCTGTTGTTGCACCAATTTTATTTCCTATAGTAGATCATATCTTTATTGCTGTTTATCTGAACTGAATAACACTTTGTATTCTACAGATTATTATTATTATTATCATTGTTATTATGTTCCTTAAATCTGAGTCTTAAGTCCTTAATTCTTAAATTCAACGTGGATTTGGATCTAGGTACCCCTTTAAGGAATAGGCCCTGAGGTGATATACTAAGGAAGGTGATAGGGGAATTATAGGGGGAAAAGGGGAAGAGAGATTGGCGGAACAAGGGCACTGACAGTGCAGTAAACTTGATTATGTTGTCAGCATATTGAATTCTGAATCCACGTGTCTGATTCACACTGAATGTGTAACACGCGTCTCTAGGCCCCCATTCCCCTCCCTTTCTCCGTATCTCCCCAAAACCCTCCCCTCCCCTCTCTCTCTTTGGATAAATTGTTATACATTTTACAGTGATGACACAATGAAATATTGCAGTCATTCTACAGGTATCGACTGACCACTTAAGACGATATAGGTCACATTATTATATACGACACTCAAAACCGATTCTCGCTTTGAAAAGCATTGGGCTCCTATACATTATCATACTTCATTATTAGTATACCAAACTCCTGATATATATAAACTCCAGCAACGACACGACATTCTACTTCGATTTTCAAACCGTCTATGCGAATGAATTTGAATGGAACAAAAAGAAAGTAGAAAACAATTAAAAAGAGATGTAGAAAAGAAGGAGAGCCAAAATACTTAATTAAGGGTACTATACTCGCAGCCGTTCAATTCAATTCAATTCAATTTTTATTTCATTAATTTCGAAACGAACATAAACATTTCACTTTCTTCGGTAACAGAGAATAAGGTTGCATAATCAAAACAAAGTAAATTGAGAAAAAAATATAATTGTGGAACCTTATGGTAACAAATACGTTATCATGAAAATCACCTGACCGTTTGAACATGTCATGAAATTAACTGACCGTTTGAACATTTCGAAATAAGAAAATATTATCATACTAACTGTATATTATGCTGAGGAAACCCATGGCAGCTAGCCTAAGGTATACCATGCACAGAGTCTGTGTGAAATTACAGCATCTCGACGGCTTTATGACGTCAAAATGAATGATTGCAATTATAACAAATGATTTTACAAGCAAAACCAAACTAGAAGAACTACAACAAACCTTTAGTTAGTCTTTGCTGGTACAGTAACAAAGGTGATACAGGTCAACATAACGAAAAAACAAAAGCTTCCACACAACAACTTTAACAGGAGAATGTACTCATACACAGCAGAAAAGTAGAATTGGTTGAAAAGTTATTCATAAAGGACATGGAATACAGAATTGATTATTGGATTTTAAAGGCATCATTTACCATCTGCAGATGAAACAAAAATCCAGCTTTTAGTGCTTCAATATACAGTAGTTCTAAAATGTGAGTTAGGGAACCCGATGTAGGAATAACCAATGTAAAGATTTGAATCAGTATGATCAGTGTTAAAGGCATAATTTACCATTTGCAGATGAAAGCATGAGTGCTTTAAAATAGATCTAAAATGTGAGTTAGGGATAGAAACAACCGCTGTCAAAATTTGAATCCGTATAATCGATGTTAAGTGTTGTTAAATACACAAAATGTGAACAATAGTTATAATAAAAATGTTTCCAGACTAAACCGTATACAGTTACGGTTTACTGAGAAAAACCCTGATATCTCCTTATATTTTAGGTTTTATTGCAAATATTTCATATGGTAGGATGTTTTATGATACAACAGACCTACACATATGCATGAAATGTGATATCTTGAACATTTTTGAAATCACTGCTCCCAAAGGTAAACTGGACCTTTGAGTGTTGTTAAATATACAAAATGTGAACAATAATTATAACAAAAATGTTCTAGACTAAACCATCTATAGTATTGGTTAGTGGGAAAATAGTAGGATCTCCCTATATTTAAGGCTTTATTACGAAATTTTTATTTGGTAGGCTATTTTGTGATTCAACTGACCTACACATGTATATGCATCAAAGGTGATATTACGAACATTTTTTAAATCACTGCTTCCAATAGTAAACAGTACAGGCTTTAAAGTTTTGTATTTTTACGCTTTCAACTTCAATGCCGTGAAAAAAAAATACAGCAAAGAGTAAAATAATGACAACTGATGTGCAGGACAAGAAGAAAAACCTACTTTGAGTAGTTTTGAGCATGTGTATTGCTTAGATCTTCTTATCTAATAATGCATGGTATGGTGGCACTGAAACCATCGTTTCGCGAAACATTGTTAGAATTCCTTGATTTTGTTTTTTTTATTCTATTAGTCCATAATTCAGTTCGTAAGTAGATTATAAACATATCAGGAATTTAATGTGCAATTTGTCGAATACAACAAAATGAAATGGGAATCTACAGTTGTAGCAAATGAAAAACTATGAAGTGGAAAATTGCATTACGTCGAAGAATATAACAAAATGTATGTCAATTTCATTTAACCACAAAAGAGCGTCACACTGCCTTTATTTTTCTCATGTCACGACCGACATGATAAAACCTCTGTAAGTATGTTTCATAGATGAGATCTGAGAAAACTTGGACACGGAGAGGCGTACTGCTGTCTTGCGCTTTATGCGAGCAGCGAAGTTGGCGCCACCCGAGTGTTATGGCATCGCCTGATACGGCTGACACATAGTGTGAAGAGACCTCGCCTTTGACCATTGACATTGATTGACAGGGTTTTGTATAGAGTGACATGGTGATGATAATGGCTAACTTTGGAAAGACAACTGAGAAACAGATAAACAAGCAAACACACACACGCACACACCACATACACACACACACACACACATGACAGACACTCATGCATATCAAAATGTATATCTGTGTGTATATTATATTTATATTTATGCATATGTAGGTCTACATATTATTTACATGCGTACATTTTGAAAATATACTTGTTAAGATACATCAAGATAGACTGTCTGGTATGTCTGAACATCCCAACATGGTTGTTAATGGTTAATTCATGGAGGATTTTCAGTATTTCCATTCATGTCAGCCTGTGGGCATAATACAGTCATATCATATTCCTATGATTTTTAATTTGGATTTTCTATATTAGTTTGTTCTCTCTGTCCTGTCTGTCCTAATATGTCTGTTTTGTTCAGAATGAATTTATATTTGTTCTTTGTTAGATCGATTGTATGCGTTGCCCACAATATACAAGTTCTGCTTTTTAGTAGACTTCTCATTTTTCCCCCTTAGAGCACAGATAATGTAACATGGGACAAAGTTTATTTCTTTTATCTATATGTACATATATTGTGTGCTTTTAATTTATGATTATCACTTGTGAAGGAAGCGGACTCACTTTGAATTTTCCATTCAGATGAATGGATTGATGCATGGAATCTAGTGTAGATACCAAACTTTGAAAAAAAAATCATACTTGTACAAACGTTGATAGATAAAGTGTTCTTCTGAACATTATATTCGGCGACATTTAGTGTAATGATAAAAAAAAAAAGGCATATAGGTGCATGTATAGGTGTATATTGCAGATATTATGTTTATGCATATTTGTCATTGTGTTTGTGTATCTGTGCATGTACGTCTACTACACAATTTATGTCATGATTTAACGTCATCAATGTGTTAAAGATAGCAACCCATGATTGCGTCTTATCGAAAGCATGCTCTAGTATCATGAAGCTACAACATCTGTTGTAGCTCCATGCTGGTATTAAGTAAAAGGTGTGTAATTGGAGCTCTGCAAGTAGGCGAGCGTGAGTCATGTTGAAAACATGAAACAACGTGTAATTCGTGGTTATCACATATCATTTAGCCTATCAAGAGAAGGTGAAGTGTTTGTCTCATAACCACAGGAAGATGTTGTACATGCGTTTAGAGAGCACCCAAGAGGGAATAAAGCACAAGAAAAACAGAACTACACCAGTACCATACGAATCATTTCACTCGTGTTCTCTTTTATCCTATGTAAAACCAGCAATATTTCTTCGCTGATAGGCGCGAAGATTTGCCGCCATAATTTCTTCTACCGAAACCCAGTCACAGCTGGAAGGAATTTGGCGGTAATGTGCATTCCTTTCGTGAATATACCTGCGGCCTAGCGTTTATTATGATGGAAACTCTTTTTTGTCTGTCTTGTGTTTTGTTTTGGTTTGTTTTGTGGGGATTTTTTTTTTTTTTGCCAGTAAAATTTTGTCTAACTTTATCAAGTTTTTTGTGTCCTGAAAAGTAGATTTCGTAACATGATTCAACAGCGAGTTCAAATTTTGAACGTTTTGTGCATAAATCTAGAAGTTTGGTTTATTCATTTTTATTTTTAATTTCAAATTACATTTTTTTTTTTTGCATATCATAATAATACATTGAGAAAAGATACACTCCATGGAGGTAAGTGCTATACACCGTTGTCAAGTTGACGTTAATGTAATATTATACAGAGTGAAATTCAACCAAAAGAATAAAAAAAGTTTAATCAGCTTCTTCAAAAGTTACGCATTTTTGAAGTTTTGGTACCTGCCATTGCTGGATGAGAAGACTACAACAATTTATGACGTCATATTTGGACAACGATATGAAGAAAATACAAAGAAATGTCAACATATTTCCACTCTTTAATTTGAGTCAATTCAAAATTTATATTTATTTCTTGGATGCAAAGACTATACCACTTATGACGTCACATGTGGACAACGATATGAAGAAAATACAAGTAAATTTCAACATCTTATACTCTCTCGAGCCAATTAAAGTCAATTCAAAACTGACATTCAGTTCTTCAACCAACTATACCAAGTAATGATTAAAATTGGATTTTTTTTTTTAGCAAAATGAAAGAGCACTTGACAAACCTGCTGTAGAAAACATAGGGAACAATAAAGTAATTATCAGTCTTTCAGAAAACAAGGGGAACAATAATTATCAATTACCTCAAACACATATCCTTTCTAAAGTCTTCGAGTCGATTGTATTAGTTGTCCACAGTATACAAACTCTGGTTTTTAGTGGACCCCTCATTTTTTTTAAATTGGTTTTACATACACGATTTTAATTCGTAATTACTTTTAACTTTCAATACACTAAACTAGTTTGTACTCAAGATCATTAATTTTGTTATGTAGTTTATTATGCTATGTTCTCTAGAGGAAGAAATTAAATACACTGGAGTGAATTGAATTATTGACTGAGTATCAGTGTAGTATTGCTCATGCTGTGTCAGATATCAGTAGAGGGAATGTGCACTTCTCATAGAAAATGAAATTTTGTCGAATTTTCTTATTATCTCCTCTATCTCGTCATCCCGTGACGTCACAAACAATTAAGTCGTCTTCTCAAGCATAAGATTATAGAACCATAAACTTTACAACGGATTATCCGCTTTTCCTCAAACTTGGTGAGCGCTGTGTATTTTACTAATACCAGTATAGTTGCATTGCATTCATTTAATCTACATGTATATTGGGTTTCATTCCCCTTTAATGCAAAGTACATTGTAGATTAAACATTAGATGGCGGCGAATGGAACTCCGTAAGCAATATTCAAATAACAATATTACTATATGTTGCATAATGTGTAAGTTAGATATTCTGTGGGTCGATAACATCATTCCTCCGTTACACCGACACCTGGACGAAATGCACGTTGTTTCCTCATTCAGAGTAATTCAATATTTAAATCACATCCGAACAAAACAAGTGAGAGTATACAACTGAAGCGTGTTCATTTGATCACCGCAGCGTAAAGAATATTAATCTAGAATAAGAGGTTGTATTAAATTGTGTGAAACTTAGAAACTTCTGTCTCATGTTCGATTTTCGTAGTTTGACCTATTTATCAAACTGTTTTTTCTTGGTCATGTAATCGACGTATCGCTTTCAAGTTATTTGTACTAACGGGAACAACAATCTCAATAAGCTAATTATAGCTGAAGTTCTCCCGTGCAATCTGATAGACCAATGTCGAAGCTGAAACGATAATCCATATAGAAGAATTTGTAAATACGACATTACTCAATTTACAGTTGCAGTTCAACGCTCTTACTTGACTTCCTAGACTCTCAAGTCCAGACACTCCATGAAATAGATTTCAACACTTTCGCCAGGATGTAATGGCACAGAGCCAGACGCTAGAATCAGGAAGTGAATATCGTTCCATGTACTAGTATAATGTGTCTATCACTATCAAATCTGACTATTTGAATGCTGCAGTAAGCTACCATCAAGAAAAGGTCTGCAAATTAGTAATCCACCTCCCAAAGAAGGGGGGGGGGGGAAGAGAGAGAGAGCGGTAGATGGAGAGAGAGAGAAGGATGAAATTTCGAAAGATATTAGGCCTACTTTCCGTTTGTCAAGCTATATCAAAGGCGCAGTGATTTTTCTATCCAGGACGATCATATACACCCCATTTACTACTTTCTACTTCGGTACTTCGGTACTTCGGTTACGATACAATCGGGGTCTTTTTTTTTTTCTGAAAGCTGTAACTTCATGTCAATTAGGATTACACATTCCTGGACAATGCCCAAACGAATCTGATGTCATTAATCAAGACAAAAAAAAAAAATGTTTAGTGTTTCTTTCGTACTTTTCTTTGCACAAGTCATTGCGAGGGTACTAACCCATATGTAAAGCAATAACATAATACCTATTATCTTTTGTTATTATCCACATAGGGCGCCATGGTATTATTTACCCACTTTCAGACATCCGTAATTCAAGATGTAACTTCACACTAATAGGTATCAAAAAAAAAAATCTTAGTCGCGATTCATAACAAATCTTTGGTCGTAATTTAAGGAACACCAATGTTAGGTCTCGTTTTAGACATATTTTTTTTTTAATATTTTGCACGCGACATTACAAGGGTATATCATTAAACATTCACTACCATATAATGATACACATTTCTTTCTTCTTTTGTTCTATTTCTTTTGGTTCAAATTGAGCACCGTGATATATCATTTACCGATTCTATTCAGACGTTCATATTCTTTGTGTGTGTGTGAGTGAGTGTGTGTGTGTGTGTGTGTGTGTGTGTGTGTGCGTGTGTGTGTGCGTGTGTGTGTGTGTGTGTGTGTGTGTGTGTGTGTGTGTGTATCATTTCCTATCTAGCAAGGTTTCATCTTTTCCATCTTCTGCAGCCACTGGGTTGAGTCAAAACAACTTTGTCTTTTGAACAAAATATCCCACAAAGTCTCAGTCGACCTCGTAATGAATCTAAAGTGGTGAGATGATGAAAACAAGATGCTCCATCTGAAAAATTATTTGTAGGACTGTATTTGCCGACGACATCCCCGCGACAGATCACGATGATGGCTTAATTTTTTGAAGTGTTCCTGATGACTCTTGTTAGACAACGGAAGACAAAATGATTCCATTCGAACTCTTCCCGCACTTTTTCGACGGAAAGATGGCTTACTCATACAAGTATTTTTGATTAGCGAAACAACAGAGAAGAATGAGGAATGAACCAAACAGCTTTTATAATGTCAAGCTTAATCTCCGAGGGATAGAATGGGGGTGGGGTAGGGTGGGTGGAAATTGAAATGACTGGTTAAAGGCAATGCCGTCTACTTTTATGTCATCTTCTGCCTTTGCGTTAGCGAAATGTCAGCGAAGGGCGAAATGTATGATAGATCACATTACAGTACACAACAGTATACTTTGACGACTTACATGTAATGTCATGAATATACGGATATGCCACTAGGAAAATATACCATTCCTTAATTTACGCTTAGATAAGAAATTGTCAATACAGAACCTTTGACTATGGCCAATGGATAGGTAACGGTAAGACGAAGAATGGCAATAGCACACACTGCTGTTCGTGGGCCTACACCAATACGAAATAGGAGCAGAGTCTGATATTGTGTCAATGATATTACGATCTGATGAAGGAAAATGCGATAATGACTAAAGCGGTATGAGAAAATACTTATGGATTTGGAATAGTGAAAAGAAATCATGAAGACACTTAGGTAATTTCCTTTACCGCCTCCTCGAAAATCAGCCTATTCTGACCTAAATTTTCTAAAACCCCGGAATAGTCTGTACAGCACCTTCAAAGTGACCGAAGGTAGTGCATTAGAGCACATGGTTCTAGATATTGCAGTAATTACTGATTAATGAAATGGGTTATCAGATCTATGAAATTCGATGGAGGTATCCGGGAGCCCACGTTGAAACGGGTGCTGTTCGTTATTCCGAAGGTTCGCTATTCCGAAGGTTCGTTATTCCGAAGGTTCGTTATGATCCGAAGGTTCGTTAATCCGAAACACACAAATTCCCTATACCAAGAGGTTCGTTAATCCGAAAATGAAAAAGGGTTCGTTAATCCGTACATTTGTGGCGTTATTCCGAAGGTTCGTTATTCCGGAGATTCGTTAATCCGAAAATGAAATTCGGAATAACGAATCTTCGGACTAAAGAGCCTTCGGAATAACGAACCTTCGGAATAACGAGCTGTAACCGTTGAAAATTGGTGTGAGCTGGTGTCTATTAAAGCATACCATTTTGACGTCATCTTTGAGGGAACCTTATCAATGTTGTGGCTCCCTAGCAAAGGAAAGGGCAATGGGCAAGGAGGGAAGCACCCCCCCCCCCCTCCCGACAGAGGTGCAGCCAAAGGAGTGGAGGTGATGACTGCAGAAGACACGGAATACCACGTCCTGGTGTAAAAGTAGAACTAGAAATCGGCAATGGTGGTGGGGCAGGAGGATGCGCATGTAGCGACTTGATCAGTTATCAGCCGTTAATGATTGCGCTACACATAATCTTCAAGAAACTTCAGTTCAGGGTTAGCTTTTCTTCATCAGCCAATCAGCTTTGAGTATCAGGGACAAACTCGCTGTATACAAACGATGTGGATGGTTGTGGGAATAGAGTGTCAAATACAAAACTGCTGTTTTTCCCTGGAACGAAAAAAAAAATAGAAAAAAAAGTGAAGGACGAAGATTACGAGGATATATGCCAATTAAATCTTTACATGTTATGTATCTCTTCCCCTTCTTCCCCCTATTTCTGGTTCTCTATCTCCCCCCTCCCTCCTCCCCCCCCCCCCCTCCGCCATCTCTGTTTCTTTACCCCTCTTTGTCTCATCACTTCTACTCTCGTGTCAACTTTCTACCGATGAACCTCGACGTCAAATCAAGTGGATTACGGCGAGAGGAATTGCCCATAATGAGTCGAAATCCGTTCCTGACACGCCACTGTTCAAGTATGAGCAAGAGACAGAGGAAAAGAAGAAAACAGGGAGGGAGAGAGAAGTGGGGGGATGGGAGAGACACAGGAGTGTTGAAGGCAAAGAGAAAAAAAAATAACAGTGCATTTGGTTGTCCAAGGAGGGTTGTCCTTTCCCCAATCCTTGACTTCCAAACCCGTCATAATTATCAGCTACTATCCATACTTCCATCAAGCCCTTGCTATAGTGGTCACAACGTTCTTTCATTCATTCCCAAGGTTTGATCAAGGAGGTATGTAGCAGCCCCATGGTGTCACTGCCCTGCATTCTCTTCTTTTACTTCCCACTAAGTAGGCTCTACCACGATTTAAGTAGGTCTAAATGTTCAATTGTGTTGCTGTGCGCCATCACGCAGATGAAAGAAAAAAAAAATTGCGATAACATTACGTTACATTAAATCCGATCTTTAAGAAAGTCTATCGCTATCACGTTTTACAAGTTCGCTCTTCTGTTGTTTTTTTTTATTTTGCTTATCCCTCTGACTAAAAAACAGCAACAATAACAACTAAATTCGACCTTAAACTAGTTATCAGTTAATTCATCTGCAATTTGTTTCTCATTATTTTCTTTCTGTCGTCGCTTTAATCATATGCATCCATATACTCAGGGATGACCAGTTAGAATGAAAGAGAAGACTTGAAATATATCTGCATGAAGCTACTTTGTACACGAAAGGGCCTGAACTTTGATACTATTTACATCATTATTCAGGCTTTTGCTTGAAAACTGGCATCCCTATTTATGGTACCCCTTTTAAACTATATTGTTTTTATCATCCTATCTTCTTTCTGTTGAAAGCAAAAATAAATATAGGGATGAAAACTTGAAGGAGATCGGTGCGTACCGATCGAGTGGACATGTGTACCGGAAATCACTGAGGACATCTGGCTTTTTTTCAGAAGATAATGGGACCACGTGACCGCATTATCGCAAATATCGCCGACATGGCTGAATTTGGAAGTTCTCATTTAGCGTCTAAATGAGAATCTTGACTTAGGATGTAATGTTTTCTGGTTCTCTTCAAGCTTCTAATTTTGTTTATATTCCGACAAAGGTTTGGATTCCTTCCAAGTCGTGGTAAATGTTTTGTTATTGTATAGCGCAGATGTGCTGGTATATTGTCGAGCTCTATTTTATACCAGTAAATCTGGATTGCCTGACCAACGGACTTTATAACGATTCTTAAACTTTTCTTCTCATCCCTCTCGTGTATTTCGTTCCTTGTGTTGATATAAAATTCAGAAGACATTTTCAATTTTTATTCCAGCGTATTCCATTATATACATTAACCCGTAAGATTAGGTCTGAAGAGAAAACGAAACAAAACAAACGGTTTCTCCAACATAAAGGCCAGAATGGACAAGGAGGTAGACTCACTGGGATTCGAACCCGGAGTGCCCGCGACCCAACCCTGACGATTGCAAGCCAAGGACCCTACTGACTGAGCCACCTCGCCGCCCTTCGTACATAAACCTTTTTGCTGACGAGACTTACCCTGGGTTAAAGCAACACCTCCTCATGGAGGGTTGATGGGGGTGGGGTCATTCTATGAAGCGTTTTGTTAGATTTCTTTTTTTCTGACAAACTGCTCTAAGCTACTGAAATCCTTGTATCTGATTGGTTGTGAACAAATTTGTCAGAAAAAAAAAATCGATTTATGAAATGGCCTCCAAGACTTGAGATCTGTGGTAAACTGCATAATTCAGTTGACGATAGTTCTGGTCAAGTTACCTGCTAGATTGGACTGAGGGCATAAAAGTACATTGTTGTTCAAAGTATATTTTCTTAATTTTCGTTTCTGTTGGCGTCGACCTAAACTGAAGAGGAACAGTGAGAATCTCGTATTGTTTTCGTGCGGATTAGTTAGAGAGTTGAATTATCATTTTTGCCATGATTTGTTTTAATATCGTGGCCGCTGAGAAATCAACGAAATACTTGCAGGCAACCAAATACTTTACCCATGCCTATAGCGGGAATGAACAGTCTTGCTTTATTTGTTGCCAAGGGACTCGAACATGGAACCAAGTAAGGACTGATAGTCTTTGATCTTATATCTACTGGTTCACTATAATTTTATACAGTTATCTTATTTGCTGATCAATATGCAATCATCCATGACATTTGTTTGTTGCTGTTATGCAGTAATTATGCGTGTTCATTTAGTGTAGTTTTATTCCATTTAATGTGTTCGGTTGTTTCTCTGTTGTGGGTTTTTTTTTTTTTTTTGACAAGAGAAATACAGCGCTTGAATGGAAACAGAGGGAAAAAAGCACAAAACGCGAAAATGTTACATGAAACTCATATTCGCAAGTACGTGCTACGACTTGTGTGTGTGTGTGTGTGTGTGTGTGTGTGTGTGACATAAGGCCGTGGGATGTTGACAAAACAAGATGCATGTAGGTATTTATTGATACAGTAATGTAGGTGAGTGTATACTATCTGTCTGTGTGTGAAAGTGCGTGCGTGTGTGCGTGACGCGTCTCCTTGTTTTTGTCTTTGAATGTTTTCACATTTTGCTCATGTGACATAAAATATTTGTGTATGAGTGGCGTGATCGAGTTTCTATGTATATTATGCTTACATGCTTAGGTTTTCTGCATGGTATGCGTGTACAAGTGAAACAAAATGGTACATTTATAGTTATGTTTTGTATCAACAAGGGAGGGGGGTATTTAAAAGTCTACAAATCTTCTGTGTTCGTTTGTGGTGTCGCTGTATTTTTTAATATCTTGGTCGTTTATCAGCTTCATACACCTCTCTGTCTCTTTTGTGTTTGCGCGTGTTTGAGTGAGTGCATTTGCGTAATTTTGACTAGATCACACACTCTGTAATTAAACATACAAACAATCAAACAATCATACAAACAAACAAACAAGCAAACAAATAATTAACCCATTTGCATTAGAGCTGGCCTCAGCGCAGTGTTGTGGCAACGCAAGACTTTTGTTTATATACCAGCAATATTGGAGGAGATAACCGTTTCGCAACACATTGTGAAACTTCCGTGTACCAGCAAGTTGTTAAAGAGGAAATTTGAAAATAAAGAGAAACAACCAAGTTTTGGCAAAGGGCCTACAGGCCGAGTGCAGGATGCCGTAACTTGAGACATTGTCAAGTACAGCGTCATTTTTTTTTCTGTTTTGTAGTCCTGCGTTTACTTTTTTTTTGTGCATGGGATGTATTCTCCCCCCCCCCCCAAAAAAAAAAAAAAAAAATGCAGGATATCATGTTTATTACGAAAAAAAAATGTGTTTGCATACTGAAAAAGAGAAACAGTTGCAAAATGAATACAGTAATAAACAAGGTGTGTTGGAATTTAGAAGAAGATAACTCAAAAATATTAATATCAATGTTATTTCACAGTCAATTCATACCGATATGTATCACAATCTGCACGATCATCAAAATCTAAAATGTAGGATGAGAGACGATCATGCAGAAGAAAGATATGTCTAGCTAGGCTTCCATAACTCTGAGCAAAGCTGAATCTTTAAGCTCTATTTAATACTCTTATTTCCTACTAGCTGAATCAATCATAAACCATGAATATAATTGTCATCCATTCCATCAAATTGAGTGTGTTTTCGCATTTTTTTTTTTTTTTTTTTTTACGGCATTATCGGTACTGGGATTAAGTTTCAAAAAGAATATTCAGTAACCTGATTGTGCAGTGTCCTTCGATTTGTATGCAATAATGTACTTTGATCTATTTCAATCCCGAAGAGAGAGAAAAACAGGCGAACAAAAAAGTGAACAAGCAAGCAAACAAATGAAGAAACCCCCAAAATGGATGGTTGCCAAATGACAACTTTAAAGCGATTAAAATCGGTGAAAACGATCGGTTAATGACGCGACCTTTAGTGTGATGTTATCGGGTTTTGTTCTGTTGTTCTCTGTTTGCGAAATACCAATTGATGGGCAAACTACTAGTATCGCATGACAGCAAAACAGTATAATCTTTACTGCACGCCTTCAGGAAATATCCAAACATCTGGACCTATTGCCCCCGCCCCTCCCCCCCCCCCCCCCCCCGACGTACGTTGTAAATAATCCCGGATACATTTAAGAAAATGAAAAAAAAAAAGGCATATATTCTCAGCTTTGTTGCAGAAAGCCATCCCGCCGCCGAGCCAATTCTAATATAACGTCCATGTCCCCCTTTTTTTTTGGCCAAGAGAAAGAGGGGGGGGGGGGGGGGACTACGGTATTCTTGAAGAGTAATAATATCAAAGTATAATGTATATACATAATCATAAAGAAGATGGAGTTGAATGCTTCTCAGAGCAACACATGCAAATTTATGTTTACGTTATGTGGAGTCTCCACAAACGCGGGATATTCTCGGCTAGTGATGACGTCACAGTCACGTACCCGAAAGCCATCTCATATGACACCACGTATGACTCATTGACGGTTTTAAACTTATTTTTGCTTTGTTTTGTTTTTCAGTCTTGCAAGGTTCCGCTTAAACTTTTGCTGAACTGTTGATTTGATTTTCTTGATGTCCTGTAAAACAACATGGGTACTATTTACTCCCAAGAGACCTAAACAAGGCATGCTTTAATTCTGGCTCATTTTGTTCGACGATACCTTACTCCTGTCTTGTTTCCGTTGCATTACACTGCGTTTAATATCTATGATTAATTTCTTTGCTGCCATAGCTGTGCTGTTTTCATATTCATATGATTGCAATTTCATTTTGGCGCAAAAATAACAACAACTCTTTACTAAAACTCAAAACATCGCCAGGATTGCGTTTCGTAGCAAAAGTGCTAGATTTTGTGACGGTTGGGAAGTGCACAAAATATTTTTCAACGAAGTAACAATCTGTGAATCGTCTTGTCGAACAGGCTTTCCGTGAAGCAGAGTGTGGGTGTGATAATCTTTCTTGTATGCAGGATTACTATCGTTTCCGTTGGGTCACCTTCACGTAATTAGAGACTCCATCCCACGTCACGTCAATACATCAACAATTGAGTTTTCGTCTCTCTCTTTATTTTATGTCACTTTTCCTTCCATCCTCCATTTTGTTTCCTAATTCCGTCCTTCTTTCTTTTATTTCCTTCCTTTACATGTCATTTCTTCCTTTCTTTCTTGTCTTTTATTGCTTTCTTCTTTCTTCTGTGTTTGTTCTTTTTATGATAATATCTAACCAAATGCTGAATGGCATGTTCAAGAGTCGTGGTGGGTATAAAGTGAAGAAAACCTATAGTCATCTTTTTTAATGTTTTATTGATTTCAAGAGACCAAAATCACAACAGTAATGAAAACAATCGTCCAGAACTAAGTAGAAACTGCAGCATCACATAGTGTTTTGAACTCCTTGTCGTGTCTACTTTACATGTAGTTATTATTATAATGTGTGCATGGGAAAGTGGAACATACTCCAGATGGCTACGTCCTCTAATCAAAACTCTACCTTCAGAAGATGCGAGGCAGCTTATTTTCTTCATACCCTGGCCCTTTGCTCCAGCAGTTTGATCTCATCTTCTGTTTTTTTATTTTTTCACAAACAACATGACGAGATGATCATGGTCACGGCCAACTCGCCCAACGTCCTTCCTCGACCTGTCACTTGGAAGAGGTCATCTGGCAGCGATCGCAGCCGTTCAGTTCCAACGTGTGCTCGTGTCGACCAATGCAAGTGAGTATTTTGAGCATGTTGATTGTTTGTCAATGGAGTGAAAAAAAAAAAAACCCAAACAGTATTGTTGTATCATTCTTGTTGAAGATGTTGAATGTTTTTTATGTTCATTACTTTTTTTTTTAAATAATGAAAAACATATGCAATTTAGACTTCTTCAAAAAATTGTCTGGATCCTCCGCCCCAAACCTAACAAACCAATGAGATTTATTTATGATTGGGACCTTATGACAATATTTATATTACGAATTTACCTTCAAGTGACCAAACGGATTACTTTTCTTTTTTCTTTTTTTTTTCGTTCGTGCTTCCATTCCCAGTAATTTACGGTACTTTTAGTTTAGGGTACAGGTGCACTTTGTGACGTAATTTACCTTTTCATATTAGTTTCAGCTTAAATGGTTTCAAGTGTGAATCAACTCAATGCATGCTTTTACTCAATTTGATTACTACATTGACTATATTAACTCTGAGAGTATCGCTAAAGTTTCATTCAAGTCAACGACGAATAATGATGAAATATGACTGAATATCAAAGTTCCTTGCGTTACATGACATTAGGACGTCAAGCTTATAAACCTCTATAACCATTTCTTGAATTTCAGAAGAGAAACCATGTATATTGTTTAAATCAGTTCGTGCTATCGTAACGATTCAGCAATGATAACCAGGATAAAGAGTAATAGGCGTTACAGTTGAATGATTTTTTTATTTATTTATTTATTTATTTTTTTTGGGGGGGGGGGGGTTGAAACTGTCTAAACCAACTAAACAGCCTTGTCTAATTTGCACATTGTGATTGTTACCGATACGTTGAAATGCTGTTACCCGAAATCATCTTGAGTCGAGAATTCTGTGTGGTTTTTCTCTTCACTGGGGTGCGATTTAAAAGATACTGAAACTACATATGTATTCAGTATATCCGACTTCGCTTCACTAATGAAATTACTTTGAACGAACAATGTATAGAGAGAATTCCCCTTTCAAGTTTGGACGTGTTTTGTTCCTGCTATGACGAACAACCATAGGTACTGTTATGGACCAACGATTCCGTATGTGTACAAGAACGGAAGTAACCGTTACTGTGATTTAACGAGGTGAATAGATATCAAACAAAACTCCTTTCGAGCCCCCAGAAAGTAGGGCGACTTTTTGATCAGGTCGATCCGTTGTGAGATCGAGAATGAATACAAGCACGTACGGCATACCCTGTCGAGGCCGCGGAGTTGTTTACTTTGTGCAAAAGTATCGAGATAATTCCATGTCACCTGCCCAATTAGGCTAATAGGGAAATAAGGTTGATGTCCACGTGAGGTCACGGGGTCACTCGAGTTCACTCCACAGCCTAGTTCCGGTTGGTCTCTGCGCCTACAGACTTCTTTCTTTCAGGTGCTTCTTCCACTGTCTTCATTCGGGTGACAAGATACCGGTGGGTCATACAGCACAGGCCGTGTGGAAACGAGTCAGAAAAAGATATTCAAATGCAACAATAACTAATAAGTGAAATGTATTTGGTCATTAACAATTTATTGTCGGTAAAGATAGGTCGACCAAATTAACCAGTGTGTCAGGATTCTGTCAATGAGCTTTTATTGCCAGTTCGGCTTCACATCTCTCCACATTTCATTTGCGATAAATTTGTCCTTGTTGCGTTTGTTTGTGTGTATTATATCATGTGTGTAAGGGTGACCTCGACTTTTTGTCAAACCTTCAGCCGGGACTAGAAATGGTGATGTCATTGCAGCCTAGATCTGCTATCGATGCTTCTTTAAAAATAAGATCAGGCCTTAATGGTTTTGCGGTGGTGCTATTGTCCCACTTCAGAAAATGGGGAAAAAAAAGATCTCTTTAACTTTTACCCCATCCAAAATAAATCTACTAAGACAGAAAGAGGAGAGAGAGAGAGAGGGAGAGAGAGAGAGAGAGAGAGAATACAAAGACAGAAAGGTAATTTTGAAAATAAAAAAAGAAGAAGAATATAATAGAGGTTTTGACAGAGACTGATAAGGTAGACGAATGCACAGAAGATAGATGTATACGTGAAAAAGGGGGAGGGGGAGAAAAGAGAAGTGGCTGTTCAATAGCGACAAAGACATCTGTCAAAGGTTATCTGTGTTGTCGAAAGTTGAGGGAACGTTAGACAAACCGGGACAGATAGCGAGAGATAGAACAAGATTTTTTATTTATTTATTTTTTTTTTTTTGGGGGATTCTTTATTCGAATTTCGTTCATTGCCACATAATTCACAGTCACAAAAACAACACAAAACACTTTACAGAGACGAACAACATTAGCATATTGTACAAAGAGATGCCAAATTTTACAGATGTTAATCATGACTCATTTGATCCAAAAAAAAGAGGATTTTTTTTCTTTCTTTTTTTTAAACACACATACATTCTCGCAAAGTGCCCAATCCTGGGGACACGATAATTTGCTCAAGGAAATTGGGTCCATTCCACGACTTGTTTCTGAAAATACTTTTTTTCTTCACTGCGATTAATTGACCAATAATTGAAACCGAAAAACCATTAGAAACGACAGTTACACTCAGTTTAGCAAGAACAAAAAGACATACACACAAACACACACACACACACACACACACACACACACACACAAATATAGATAGAGGGGGTGGGGAAGCAAAAGACAAAAAGAATTTGTCATCATGGTCAGAGAAGAGGGAGCAGAGATGTATCACGTTAAAACTATGAGCTGATGTGATGGCTTCCAGTCATTGTTGAAATAAGCGACGGCGCGTCAAGTGGGGCAAGTAGCTCAAGTTTAGCCATAATACAAAGAGTCCGTTTTACGACCGTTCTGGTGTCAGGCTGGATCCTTGCCCTTTATCAGGAATGCCACCCAGTTCACGCGTGTCCCCAAACAGAATAGATAGCTCCCCAAGTTCACGGCTAAACACTTATTAAGAGTTCATTAACATTCCGAGCATACGTGTCATACCTTACGCGTTCACTACGAGTGCTGGAACCAGCCGCCACCTTGCTGAAAGGTCTTACATCATGGGCACAGGATCGACCTTTGACATCCGGAAGTGAAAGGGTTGAAGGTTGATTGTCGATGAGTAAGTGGGTCACGTGGTTGTAGAGGACTCTTTCGGGCTGCGCTGGTAGGGAGAATAATGTAGAACAGTTGATACATGAAAATAATGATAACAGTAAGAACAGGCTAGCTCATCGTACTGTGAGTACGAAATAGTGCGCTATATTTTGTAGTGACGATGCTTTCACCCCAGCATGCACTTCCCGGTGACTCGTTCTCAGATTAAGGGGGGTGGGGGGGGGGGTGGGGTCTCAGACATATAAAATGAAACGCACCATCCCTGCCTAATCAGCATGTATCAAACAGAACATACGTTGGCAAAAAACAAAATAAAACAAACCGTGAAAATCAGCAGTAGCAGCTTCGTAAAAACCAGTCGGTTGTGACTGTATGATGAAAATCAGATCCCGTGCAAATGCACTTCATTTGGAGACGTGAAAACACTTAAACCGTAGTATTTCTGTGAAGGCTTCTGAGGGAAGTTGGGGCGGAAAGGAGAAGAAGAAGAAATGAAAAATAAAAACAACAACTATGTAAACTGCCGTACTAAAAGGGGAACATGTTGTTGGATAACAGTATACTTGAATATGAAACACTAAAGACTTTGAATCGTTCGTGTATATCATACACGTGTATATCATGATATCATCATAATGATATTCTATTTTACGGTTTGTTATAAACAAAATCCGTTTATTTTAGTTGCGGCTGGTGAAAATTGAGGGGTTTTTTTTCACTGAAAAAATCATGAAAAGCAGTATAGAATCCTATGCCGCTTTGCCTGACTTGTGCCTTGTGCAGAAGCAACAATTATAATATGCGTTGTGATGATAATGTGTATACACAGACTCAGCATATATAATCATAGTGCTTGATAATCTCTTTTAGTCTGTGTACAGTGTGAGATACTGCTTGACCTTACTGACGAATGACACGCAACGACCCTATACGTATTGCGCATGCGCTTAACATCCGGCCAATCAAATCGAGCCTGATGTTCGTTTGCCTCGTTTGATCGTTTACATGTTCAACAGTTCAAGAAATATTTGACGGCTAAACATGTAGAGGGTCTAAAAGGAAAAAGACGAAGACAGAAAATAAGATGGAAGTGAAAAAAGAAGACCAGCAGCGCAATTAAAGGGATGGCTGGTAACTGATCAGTGGGAATCATTGGGAATGCTGGAGGATGATTGTTCCAGTCCTTTAGTTTAGGGTTTCCAGGTTAGCATGCCTGTACATTGACGGGGCCTTAAACTGCACATTACTTGAATATGAGACCATTCTGAAGTAAATAATGTCCACACAACAATAGAGATATAATGTACTCTTAAATGAATCCCACAAGGACTGGAACAGTCATCCCCCAGCAATCCCACTGATTCCCACTGATCAGTCATCACTAGCCATCCCCTTTAAGTCTAAACTCTACGCAAACATTATATCAAGTTAATCCGGGCAGAAAGAAGCTCACCAAGTGACTGTACAAGGGAGCTGCATAAACAATGACATTTGAAATGTATGGCTGTAAAGCGAGAAATTATTTGTGTGTGTGTGTGTGTGTGTGTGTGTGTGTGTGTGTGTGTGCGTGTGTGTGTGTGTGTGTGTGTGCGTGTGTTGCTCTTCCAAACCCTTAGTTGAAACAAAGTGATCTTAGTTGAAAACGTGGGACACTATGAAAAGATGCAAATGATGCCGTATTTTGAGGAGAGTTTGACGGAAAAAAAAATGAGCTAGGTGCCATACATGTAGGCCTACTTGGGGTACAGAGTCCTGTAATTATGCGGATTTCTGTTCTTCCTATTAACGTGGCATCATTTGTTCACATGATACAATGTGACAAGAGGATGGAGAGGCCTCACAAACAAAATGAATTCCTAGGCACCAAACACCTCCGTTTGCAACTACGTACGTAAGATGGACCATTTATACCAGACGAGATTCCATCACCTTCCCCAGTTGTCTTTACAGATAATGCTGGAGAAGTTTGAACAAGAAACTCGCGTAGTGTGCATTACAGCAGTTGTTGAAACCGAGTGATACGCTTTAGCTTGTTAGCACTTCAGTCGATCCTACTGCCATTTCTTGGTTGTTGATACCAGTCGAAATATGTATGGAGCTTTAGTGCGTTTGAACGCCGGGGACTGAGTGCCATGGTACCCGCTACTATGCCGTTATACAGCACCTGCTATACATTAAATACGTAATCTGATCTTCAAAGTTGTCACGGTCGTCGTCCAATCTGCATAGTACCTTTGTTGCGTGATGTTGCGAATGTAACTCCACACCGCATCCGCGGTTGTCTTCAATATTAAAAGTGGCGTGGAATCAAACGAAGAGTATGGAATATTTTCATAATAATGGTTCTAGTTTCGAAGAAAGTGTTATCAACTGCAATCCCCAATTTGCCAGTCATAAGCGGTGATACTGCACTCAGTTAGCATGCCTCTCATCGATCTCTGCATTTACGAATTAAACTTTTAAAATTTAAGACACAAGTCACTACTTCACTCAATCTACAACAGGTAGGAGAAAAGATTGCAAGAGTCGGACTATATTAAAATACATGTACATTATCCGTATCATTAAACACCAATTATCATTACACCTCTCGAGACCGTGCCAGCTCAAAATTCCTTAGAAATGGTATTCGAACAGCCAGTTAACAGTAATACCACAGCGAATGGACAATTTTCTATCCAAACAAAGACTTAGAGCAAGAAGAACTCCATTATACACATTTCTCAGGAGATGGCTTGGGCTCGGCTTGAGCGCAGCTGACCTGGTATTGAGGCCGGGCCCCTCGCCATCAAGGGTCCCGAAGCTCTGGCTACCCCTTGACGCGTCTGCTGTCATAAGAAGCAATTTCAACATGTGGGATATATTCCAAACAGATGTTTCGCTGTCATTTATGTCTATTTTGCGGTTTGCTCTGCTGTATAATTTATCCTTCTTACCCCCCCCCCCCTCCCCTCGATTACCACCACTACCCCTACTTATCCTTCATGTTCGTCCCTATCGTTTAATAACAATAATGATAATAATGGGGCAGCGTATTTCTCTGCGTTGAGATTCGTGTTGCGTGATGTATTACCTAAATGTTTTTTCGGGACAAGGTGTGCAGATTACTTCCCTATCTTTCGCCCTCTCGCTCATGTGTCTTCTCTCTGTTCACATTGTACGTTATCTGTAAAATTCTCCCCCTTTGCCAGTAAACTATATCTTTCGTTATCTTCTCCTCCTTATAACTTGTCGATCCTTGGCTCATCTACATTATTCTTTTCTCTATTTTCCATCTCCCGCTTTCACATGCATAGCCAAAGATAATTCGACAAAAAAAAAAAAACAAAAAAAAAAAAGAAGAAGAAGAAGAAGAAAAAAAAAGAGAAAACAAAATCATCTTTTATAATGCCCAATATCATTCAAAGTTCACTGCCCGGTAAAAGGGTTAAACCATGTAGCACACCTCCTCTTCCCATAGATATCACTCATGCCAAGACACTCATGACAGTGAAAAGATAAAAAAAGAAGGGACATCCAAATAACAATAACAAAATCTGGGAGAAAAGAAAAAACGGAGTGCATACACCTGCATGAAGAAAGAGATCATAGGCTTCACACGTCTCTATATATGAATCCTCCCAAGCCCTGTCACTTTTGGCATGCCAAAGATATTAAAATAAATCCGGACAAATCAATTCAGGCCTACCCCCCCCCCCCAAAAAAAAAAGAGAGAGAGAGAGAAAGAAATGAGCTAATATACATACAGACAGTACACAAGTGTATGTGTATATGTATATGCATTATCATGCAGAGGCGCACAAGAAATATTATTTGCATTCATCTAGGACCTCGCATACATACACACATACAAAAAGAAATGCATGTTGTTGTTGTTGTTGTTTTTTTCAGCCACGTATTTGCTCTTCCCGTTTTCAAATCCACTTTGATCGATAAGGAAGTGTGATTGTATAGTCAATCTCTGCTACATTCCTGCCTTTGTTATTTTGAGAGCAACTGTACAGTTCTTGCTTTGGATTATTGTTTTGTCAAGGAACCTTCATGGCAGTCTCTGTCATTGTTAGCATCTACATCGTTATAACATGATAGTCAACGCCATGAAGTTTATCAATATTCATTTTCTTCTTATTTTAAGGTTTTTCATGATGTTATTGGTTTAAATGCATTCTTATTTAAGATCAAAAAAAAAAAAAATAGAACACCCAGACTGTATGTTTTGTAGTCAAGAACAGGAAACTGCTTTTCATCTATTCGTACACTGTCCTAAAACACTACCTTTATGGAAAAAAATTATTTGATTTCACAGAGGAAAAGACCAAAACGGTATATACCTTTTTGCCTTTTAATATGATGTTTGGTGTAAATAATGACGTAGAATGTGTAAATTTTTTATTTCTTTGTCTTAAGTTTTATATATATAGATGTAGATTTCAAGGTTCAACTTTGAATTTTGATGCATTTATGGCTTTAGTAAAGTATAAACAGAAAACTGAATATGCTATAGCACAAAAGAAAGGTATATTACAATGTCATTTGAGGAAGTGGTCCATGCTTTTGTAATGGTTGATCCTCTATTTTCATATATCTCATAGACATCCATCTTAACGTGTTATTCCATTATGGCAGATGATAGTTTAATGTGACTTGTTTACTGAACCCTTTTTAATGCTATAGGCTGGACATTTGTACATTGTTTATATTGTGTGTTTTGTTTGTTTTATGGTTGCATAAAAAATAAAAAGAGAAATAAAAAAAAAAAACATTCATTTTCCTCCATCACTTTTTTTTTTCAGTATCTATACGCTATACGACTGACAAATGGAACGGCATAATAACTACGTATAATAGGAGCAGGGAGGTGGGAACTTCCCACCTCCCTGCTACTAGTGTACCAGGCCCTAGACTTTTAATACCACCACCACATCCACGACTTCCATGAGCATTACAGGTAAGACTTTAAAGGCATTATTTACCATTTGCCGATGAAACCCAAAACCCAGCTTTAGTGCCTCAAAATATTTCTAAAAATGTGAGTTAGGGATAGAAACAACTAATGTAGATATGTTTATTAGTATAATAAGTATTGGTAAATATACAAAATGTGAACAATAGCTGTAATAAAATTGTTTCTAGAATAAACCGTCTACAGTTATGGTTTACTGAGAGAAAAAAGTTGATATCTAGTCACCTTGATTATTTTAGGCTTTATTGCATTCTTTTATATAGTTTAATATAGGATGTTTTGTGATACAGCTGATCTCCACATATGCATCAAATGTGATAACTCAAACATGTTTAAAATCACTGCTCCAAATGGTAAACAATACCCATAAGTTGCCAGGGATGTTACCATTGGTGAATACATGTAACACCTTCTACAATAAACATCTTTGTTATCACCGCTGCAATAGCCGCTACCAACAACACCACCTGCACCACAGCCATCTCCACACATAATATACCGTTACCACGAGCACCATCACGAAAATCCAGACTGTTATTGCTATAATCCTCATCATAAATGTTATATTTCCCACTGTACAAATCTGACTCTGTTGCCATTTCTATTTCCACTGAATCAATATTCTGCGCTTGCATTGCCGCCGGATGCTTTTGAGTTGACTGTATATCATTTGAAAGGAACAAGGGTGGAAAACAACAACAACTCAAAATCGTGAAAGATTTATTTGAATCGGACACAGCTCGTAAATTTGTTTGTTCACGCACGGTCTCACCAAGACTGTGTTTTGGGGCAACCTCTGTCACCATAATAGTCATAATTGATTTTACCCTCTCACAGAAATATGATGTTTATGTCACGGATGGGACTTATTTTCTATCGACTTCAGTTAAAAGGAGGAACGTTGTTTAAGAGTGGAAATGTGCCTGTATGTCACTCCGAGATTTGCGAATTCTGGCGACATCATCATGACAGATTTGCATAACTATTCAGTTGAGATCAATTCATCCGATTGATGAAAATGTAAATCATTAAAACTTCCATGCGTCGATGACTTTGCCATATTCTTGCGTCATTTGTATGTGAATGTTTGTATAATCTTCATTTATTATTATCATCATGAAAGTCATCTTGACTCCGAGCATGAATCACACACACCTTGTGACACAAGCATAACATGTAGAATCAATGGCAAACGGGCATGCACAATATCTTTTGCGACAGATTACAGTCATCCCGCTTCTCCATCACATCATACCATCACCATCAGCAGTGTCTCATTCAACAGCAGTGCTACAATAACTATTGCCAGTTTGGTATGATCCTAATATTGTGACCGTGCATCACAAAACCAACAAAAAGTCGCATCCCTTGATTCTACGAGAGGACTCAACATTTGAAATGGGTCAACAAAGTCAATCTTGAGTTTTTCATATCTCCTTGAAGAGTAATTCTTCTTCTATAATTATTATCATCTAAGTTTGGGATTGAAATGAATTGAAAAAGTGTGTTTTCAGCGGCTTTTCTACAACCCCTTTTTGTAGACTTGCGTGATCAGGTATGTCTGAGAAGCCCCTTTTCATTTATTGAAAATCCTTTGCACACTCTTCAACAAATGTTCAATTTCAACTCTCATAACTTTTGAAAGGATGACGCTATACTGCTTTGAAAGTTAGCATTAGTCAGAATGGTCAGAATGGTCAGAATGTGTTAATAGAACACGCTCAATTTCAGCTTAATCTGATAATTTCGTCATTGTTGTTACACTCTTAAAATATTTGGGGGGGGGGGGAGCCCAACTTTTAACCAACACTGGGCAACATACTGTCCACACAACTATTGGTTAAAATCTGCCCAACTGATGTTGGGTAATGAGTTTGCTACGTGGTTGGGCAAATTAAGTTGCCCATCACCTGTTGACCAATCAGATTTTACCCAACTTCGCAATTTCCCAACCGTTGGTTATATTTTGGGTTGGGTAAGCATTTGCCCAACCAGTTTTACCCAATTAGATATTGTTGACAAAATTGATTTTGCGTCGAATTATTTGATGTATGGATGTTTACCAGAACATGTGTATGTCACGACATTATTCATATCTAACCTACAGTATCATAATCCTACAGCAGTAGTCATAGCGCCTATACCTACAAGTACATCTAGGCTTAGCCTGCATCCTAGACCTTGTTAGTACCAGAGATATTTCATTCATATATATAGGGCCATTTAGTTGTAATGCTTTAAGACATGGTTATAATGTAGAGTACACTTTTATTATAAAGATATGAAAATACCTCATCAAAGGTACAAATTGAAATTGTGAATATCACGGCAATAATATTCAATAAATTTCTAATAAATTTCAGACATTTCAGAGTTTATTGAAATCATAAAAAAGCGCATTAAATTTAACAATATTTTATCTTTTTCACGCAGAGAATTTGAATAGCTTATGAATATTCATGAGCCAAAAAAAAAAACAAAAACAAAAACAGTAGAAACCAATAGAAACCAACTGATATCAACTGGTATCAAAATTTAACCCCTCCGGTGTTGACGGAATAAAGGGAAACGTAAGAAAATTATGTCAAAATACGTCCACAATGTAGCTCTTGCATATATATATATTAATTATAGTATATAATGTAGGTTTTCCCATCCATTTTCGCATTTTTGTCATTCAATTTCAAAGATTTATTATTCAATTTCGTCCCGAGAAGCAGGTGGAACGCAAATCCTAACTTCAATTTCGTCAATTGTCATTGTAATTCGTTTTTCGTCAAACATTTTAGAAGACATAGCATTCAGAATCGTCAACTGTCATTCAAATTCGTCCCTCCCGCTGACGGATCGCAGAATATGAAGATCAAATTCGTCTTTGTTCACACAATTTCATGAATTTTTCATTCAAATTAGTCAGATATTGTCGATTCTTTATTTTGATGGTTAACTTTAAGCCGACATATTTTTACTTTCTCTCGCAAACTGTATCGTTACACATTATTCCCTAACCATTTGCTTTAACAATACACACGAAAAACAAGACTGCCAACGAAAATGATTGAAGGCTAAACGACAGTCAAAAGTCATAACCCAGGACAGTATGTCAGTGTCACATTTTGAACTTTAACTCTTAATGTTCAGGTTTTCGCATCATAATGCATGAAGCAAAGTTTAGATTTTGTACCCTGGAAAGCAGCAAACATAATTATGTTATCCATTCTTTGACATTAAACAGGCGACAATTCTACACTTAAATTTTGTCTTTAATCATGTTTGCCTAGAAATCGTTTGTCAGTGTTTTCGTTTGCTAGACGGTATACGTCTGTTTGTATCAGTGTGTACTCGGATTGCTTGTGTGTGTGTCTGTATCTGTGATTCTGTGTGTGTGTGTGTGTGTGGGGGGGGGGGGGGGACACTTGTGTGTATGTTAACTCCTGAATGTAAAATGTGAACGGTTACAGAAAAAAAACAACACAATACATGAATGACTGGAACATCACACCGGGTAGAGATATGAGACGAATATGAATGAAAATTTTACGAAAATGATTGACAAAAGACGAAATCGATCCTGCTGTTTTGAGTGCTGCGAGTGAGACTGACGAATTTGAACTGTAAATGACGAAAATGTATGCCAAATGACTAAATTGAATGAACTTTATTTGAAAATTAACGACGAAAGACGAATTTGAAAGTAAGATTGGCCTACTCCCGACATTCCGCGACGAAATTGAAGTAAAAATTTGTGAAATTGAATGAAAAAAGTTTGAAAATGAATGGGAAAACCTATATATGTATACTCAATACCATGTCTGTGTGTGTGTGTGTGTGTTATTTCCCCCCCCCCCCCCTCCCATTCCTAAAACGGAGAACACCCTATAGTAATTCTTGGTACCCCCTACAAAATCGTAAGGTTCGGCCATCCTTCCATACGTAGGCCTATACCACACACACACACACACACACACACACACACACACACACACACACACACAACGTCACATACATACACACTTACATGCGTACACGCACAGACTTTTTTCCTTGTCCATGAAAATTTACCAACTTGTTAGAAAGGAACGTAACAAAATTACCCAAGTACTGGTAAGAAATACCCAGGCTTAATGTGCAAAATAATGTTGGTAAATCATATAAGGCGAATTTCTACCCAAGTATCAGTTGCCCAACAAAAATTACCCAACACGCAAAGGGAATGTGTCACTTACACAATGCGTCACTTACACAACAGCGGGGCAAAAAGTACCCAACTCTCCATTACCAATTCTGTTGGCAAATATTCTCCCGATAATTAAGTAAGAATAATTGCCCAATGTTGGTTCAATCACCTAAGAGCTCAATTGGGCGATAATTGCCCAGAATGACGATTTTTTTTTTTTTTTTTTAACCAACCAACAATTATCCAATTAAATTTACCCAATATTTTAAGAGTGTACTCCAGTACTTTACATCCTGTTTTTCTCCCATTTATCGCACAGGCATAGCACAGCTTGGTAAAATATTCAGTGCTTGAGTATACCCTACTTCAGAGCCTCTTTTCTCAGTTCACCCTTTTTCAGAGAGTGTACTTTCTTTCCAATATTTAGATAGGTTAGAAAAAACCATTGAATTGAGTTTACATCATTTTAAAGCATAGAGTCTGCTCTTTCAGAATCTGCCCTCAACTAAAAATTCATGTCTGGCGACTTTTTGTTGGTTTTGTGATGTAGGGTCACAATTATGCAACCATCAAATCATCTTCTGTAGATTATTATTTCTTGGATGTAAAAAAAAAAATGGTGATTCCCTGTCATATTATTATTCTTTTTTTTTCCTCTCTCTCTCTCTCTTTCATCTCGGGTCTCTTTTCTTCTTTTTTTTCCTCATCTCGTACCACAGCGTTTCTTTCTCTATCTCTCTCTCTCACACACACACACACACACGCACACACACACACAGAGACACAAATTATTCCCAACTTCAAGAGAACGATTACGTGTGAAGAAAAACATTGCTCGAAAGATATTTAGTGTTCTTGATAATCATATCGATGAAAAAATGACATTTATTATTCGTGAAAGAAAGAAAAAAAATTCACAGATTCAGTTATCTCTTTTTTCCCTTTCCATCAATGTACACAATCATACAACATCTTATAGATAAAAGAAATCCATCCACGGTTCTTCAAGATCACAGTAATGATAACATCCTACACTTTGATTGCTCCGCTGTTTTTATCGGGAGGTAAATGACCCGCACAACCTCACCTCCAGTATAATAATAGGACATGACTTTCAGTGACACTTAGTTGAAGATGAGTAATCATTGTGCCGAGATAGATTGTAACAGACTGTAGGTTTTGAACATGAACCACCCCGACACGTATCATCTGTTCTTATATGGGGATACTAATGTCAACCATTAGAGTACGTCGAGACAATTAAGCCCTCCTCTTTTGCGTGCAAGACGAATAAAACGAAAAACGGCGTCCCAACCCCTTTTTGCCTAAAATCGTGGATAGCATTATAGCGTCTGTACCTGCAGACAAAATGTGCACCTGAACAATCGTATACAGAAAAGAGTGTTAACAGATGATGCAATGTGCTTAAGGGCCGAATTGAAAACTTGCTGTATCTAAGTTGCTTGAAGGAAAGATGCCCGTCTTTTTTTATCGAAAATAATATGTAATCTGGAACTTCCTTAAACTTTGGTCCTTGACTGTTTGGAGCGTACGACGGAAAATCAGTAGGGGACACCCTTCCATGGCCCAATCACGAGCTACCCATTCTGTATCAGTTTTTTGTTAGTTACGATAGAAAAAGCCGGAAGCAATCCACTTGATTACACACAGTGTTAAATAATTCTTCATTACAACTCCTAAACATTACAAGTCGAACGGAATAAGTTAATCGGTATAAAATACAGGTTAGATTCACTATCTTCATCACTATGTGATAATGTTATTACTTCCCTCCTTGTTCGCATAGCAACAGTCATGATCAAACGTTTCGCCCTTTACAACAAATAAATACAACACCAGACATCTGCTCTTCGATCATCATCCCAATGCAGACATAATTCCGTGGTTGCGTATTTTGCTTTCACACACATAATTTGTCCATATTACAGAAAAAAAAATGAAACGAACCGAAAATTTCCGATTTCTATTTTCAACACTGTATATAACATATCCTCTCTTAGTACGCTAATTCACCACCTGTCCAAGACACAACCATGCATTTGAACATTTTGTTTCCAATTATATTGCATTCATATGAGGACATGCTCCTTATCATCGTCAGTACACTGCCATTCACTTTTCCAGTACTTTTATCACGCCTTCAAGCTGTAATCGTTTTGATGGAGCTAGCCGTAAACGCAATAACCACGGCGGAGACATTCATCGTTCAGATATAATTACACGAAAAACAATAGTTTTATTTCTTGCACTTCTACATTATATTTGCGCATGATTTAAAAAAAAATAATCATTATACATATACAGATGCAAAGAAATATGGACCAACCGCGTCGCATGTATAGGCCTACTTGCGCACAGTGTATCGTACAATGAAGAACGCTAACGGCCTCGGCAGACAATGCAATGAAATATGAAATTAATGTACACACAACAGGAAAAAGTCATTAATCTTCACTAACACGTAAAAAAACAACTTATAGATTTTAATGCATCGTCGTACACGTGGCGTTTCGGAAACCACGTTTTGCGAGAGTGGAGTAATTGGTATCGAAATGCGACACAATTCCGTACGCGTGCGACAACAACCTTGCATTGCTTTGTGACCCAAATTTCCTTTCCAATATAATTTAGTAAACCACTGAAAAAAAGGTATACCTCTTCAGGTGATATCACAAAGACGTAACTCAAAGTTCACATCATATAATTCTATTCATCGCTGTCGAGAGTGATGTAACAATAAAATGATACTTGTCATACCAGCAATTCAACTGAAAGAAAATCAAATCAAAGGAAGAACAAGAAAGAAAGAAATATTAGATGATTCCTTTTCGCTCTCTGCCGTTTCATTTTGGCATTGTAGACACCTCGAAAGCAAGAATAGGAATCCATTGATATCTAATTGTTCTTTCCTGAGAAGATGTACACTTTGTAATATCGACGAAAAAATATTAAATGTAGACAAATAAACGGTAACACGCGCGTTTGTTTAACTAATGAAATGTATGGCAATGAAATATCTGACCCTACGAAGCGTCCCACCAGCATAAGAAAACAAAACATATAACACAAGCGGCTTTCTAAAATGCTACCATTGACACTGTACAAAATGTGCAGCTTAATCAGCCTATTCCGAGAGCCTCTGTAATAGCGGCCCTACTTTAAGATAAAAATACATTCAGATCACACACTTTTTTTTCCTGCAGTGGAATAGACAACCCACAACCTACAGTAGTTCTTTGTTTTCCATTTTGCCTTTATGTGTTAGGTGGACGCCTCTCTTTTTCCTATTTATTTGTCTTTACCCTCACTTCTTCATCCACGCTGCAGTTCATGAACCCATCAAATTCGTTTGGCGAAGCACAGAATTATAACAAACGTATATACTAATACTTAAGCAAAAGAAATGGAGCGAATACGGCATGGTATGCATGCGTACAAGTAAACATTACTGCGATATTTTGTCCCTAAAATGGAACTTAATGTTTCGTGTGAAGAGCACGGATCATCGGACAGCAAAAACAAAGGACCAAGATACCATAATATTTCGATCACTGCGTCTTGATCAACCGTGACAACTGTAATGAGGAGAAGTTGAAAAAATATATCATATAGTAATATCTTAGAAGTTTTCCTTTAAAGACAGACAGAGAGAGACAAAGAAATTGAGTCAGTCCATGCATGTGAGCGAATAATGCCTTTTGTCCTCTGAATCATTCAAGTCTAACTCAGAGAGAATAGGATAAATGCCTGGGTCGCGCTTTTGATTTGCCTTGTCAGTTGGACGCCATTTGGACGTCATGATATCTGGTTTTATTTTGCTCATTTTCTTCATTTCTCTTTCCCTAACGACGAACGAAAGCATGATCAGAAACTGATGTCAGTCAGCCTAGTACATCTTTTACTTTTCAGATACATTGAGATCATTCCTTTCAGCAGTGACATGTCGTTGTTAGGGGCGTTCTAACTTTCGACCAATCAGCGCGCTCTCTGTTTGCCGCCTCATGTGCTGTACTGTAATCAATCTTGTGTGGAGAGAGATAGAAAGAGGGAGCGAGAGAGAGAGGGAGAGAACGGGAGATCGACAATGCAATGCTGAGGACACGTTCGTTCAAAACACTGTGTGAGGAATGACCTCGGGGCGAATGTGACTTTCGTGACAGTGCTTTCCGAATGATCTTCGCCTGACCTTCCATGGTTGTTGGAATTCAGTACAAACAGTTATTGGGGTTTGATACGTCTTGCAGAGCAGCCAGGTAGCTGCCGTCGCACTGCTGCATGTTGTCGGGAAACAGATACATGTCGAAATCGTCCCTGGTCAAGTCAAACAGATCGTCATCGCACAACTGATCGAAGTTCACACAACCCAGATCGTCATTCTGCATGACGTCACACACACCCTGGGATGAATACACGCCCATAGGAGCGGGAGGGAACCGTGGGTTCGGCTGAGCGAAGCTCTGTTGCTGCTGCTGTTGCTGCTGTTGTTGTTGCTGCTGCTGTTGCATGTCGACAGCTTGAATTGGTTGCTGCTGTTGTGGTTGTTGGTATAGGTGCGTTTGTATGTGCTGCGGTTGTGTCTGCTGGTGTTGGGTTTGGAGCATATTCTGCTGGTGCTGGAACTGGTTTTGCGACAACGCGACGAGTGCCCTGAGATTTGAGCTGGCGGACAGCGAGCTGTTTACGCCATAGTGCTTGTCCATATCAGCGGGGTTTTCCCCGCACTGCTGGTAGTCGAACCCGGGCTCAGACTTGATCACCATGTCCGGAGGGCTCTGGATCGGAGCGAAGACGTTTGACGAACACGCGACTGAATTCGGCTCGTGAACCATCGCATCTGACGTTGGCGGGAAAGTGAAGACATTCCCAGAGTGGTCGATGGGTGACATTTCCGGTGTGGGCAAGCCCATCACATGGCCAGAGTCCGATTTGTTGTACCCTGTGAGGGTGTTGCTGGACATTGGGTCGTGGCAAAGCGTGTTGAAGGGCGGAAGTTTGAACTTGGCGTTGTCGATGTGTCCGCCCGGCACGTTGCCGTTGAGGTTGTCCATGGGCGTTGGCGATGTCCGCGGAGAACCCTCTGGTGTGGGCATGGCGCTGGACGGGAGGCCATTCCCTTGAGGCGTTGTCGGGGACGGGGTGGAAGGAGTAGACGAGCTCGATGCCTCTCCGCTGCTTCCTTCACGCTGGCGTCCCTGCCTCTTCTTCCCCTTGCGGCGCCTGGGTCTGTACTTGTAGTCGGGATGATCGGCCATGTGCTTGAGGCGGAGTCGTTCTGCCTCCTCAACAAATGGCTGCTTCTGCATCAGCGTCAGACTCCTCCACGCTTTGCCTGCAGCGACCAAGAGAAAACAACAAAGAGAAATGTCATTGAAAACTGGTGTAAATGCAAAAAAGAAAAAAAAAGAAAAAAAAATAGATTGTATGCACTTTAGCTGATCATAAAAAGAAGGGAGTCGGGAATTACTTTGACTTCAAATGACTACACACAATGTACAAGTATTGTTACCAGCGTGTTAAGTACATCATAATGTGTTGAATTCTAAATCTGCTTTGAGAAAGAAGTCCTCATGGGCGTGTGACTTCACTGCAGGTTAACAAAGATTATCACTTCGTGCAAGAAAATGTGTCAAAGCCTTCAGAGACACACATACAGTGTCTGCGTACATGTCCTAGTACACACTAACAACGTGATGACGTCATAAATAATCACTTGGCAAAGACACATTTCGGGAGTTGCCCATTGACGATCGGTCAACCAAGGTACCGACATTCAAAATCTATTCCGTTAATGTCTTTTTATGTTGCCATAATTCTCACACCGACCTTTCACTATATCTGCAGGTATACGGGTTTTTTGTGTCTTTTTGTTTTTGTTTGCCTATCTCGCTAAGACCATGAACTCGTTTCTCTCCTTGAGGCATAGAGAGTACTGTCCTCGAGGTCTGTGTACTCTTGCAAACAAACATCATGGCTCTTTTGTTTGTTTGTTCGTTTGGGAGCCCTTGTGGGAAGATTATTCTCCACGCCAAAATTATGTGCACAGGTGAGGCAACAACGCGTGCGCAACACGTGGATGCACATTAACACTGTCTTGTTGTCATTCCACAAATTGACTACGATACACTGGTGAATCTCTTTAAAACATGCTGCACGTTCACTTTATACTGTCAGTGACGTTAGAAACGACACTCATGACATTCCAAATAGCATGGCACGTCTACCAACAGCATGCAAGGCCGTCGCTATCATGCCATTATGGCGACGGCGGCATCGGGTACTAGTATAAGAGAGAAAGAAAAAATACACGAAGAATGGAAGACTGAACGTGTGTTTATACCCGCAAATCGCTATCAGGACATGGTGCGTACGCTGCGTTCGATTACAATTACGTTTATCCATTCTAGATAAAATAGACAGTGCGAGCACATGAAATGTGACTCGACATGAGAGTTAAATCACTCGATTGCCATTATGACTGTTTTCCAAGCAGCAGCAAACGAATGCAGCTCATGTGGACTCTTGAATTGTCTTCTCTCATAGTCTCACCCCTCCCTAAATTAGTGCGTATTATACATGGCACGCATCTCGGAGCTTTATGTGACTAGAATCTGCCGCAGCATGCTTATCTTGAGGTCATTCTTGTTCTGAAATAATACTTATAGGAAACATTAGTATTCGGTTAAATTCTAACCGTCAGTTCAAGCTTTAGTTGCTAGGCAATGGCCTTTCTGCGTCGTTACCATGCCGACGGTGGCAGGACGAGCAGTCGCCACGCTCCGTGATTCAACGCCCGAACGGCGATCACGTTCTCTTTCTTTCTGTCTCTCTCTCTCCCTCAGTCTCTCTGAGAAACGCAGATATAATGGACAAGGCCGGTACTTAAAGGGAAATATTAGAGCCAAACGAGCAACATCTGCCGAGACTTTTGATTCAGATGCATTTCACTAACGCGTGCACATCCTAACGAGTTAAATACGAAAACATACAAGTAGGTTGTTGTGCCAGCTAGCCTTCACCTGTAATCATTTAAACATATGAAAAGTTTCAGCATTCAGTGAAACATTACTATAGTTTGAGGGAAAATGTATTGCAGGCGTGTGTTGGATTATTAAAAGAGTATCAGGTAATCAAAAGAGATGAAATAATGTGAAGAAAAGCTCGGAGATGACATGTTGTAAAGGGTGGAACAAGCTCGTCATGATCAATAAAGATATATTCACATCTAACAGTACGTTCATGTCAGGTTATAATCGTGAATCTAAGCCGATTTTGTGATCCTGCGAAAGTATATTATGGAATCGGTGGAATAAAGATACGTGAGAGGTGCACATATTTTGGTTCGTTGGTCCGTTGAGTGTGTGCACTGCAGTGCTTGTTATCCCTGTGAGAGAGATTGAGGAAGAAAGAGGGAGATGGGGAGGGAAAGAGAGGAGAAGGGATAAATTTTACACGGGGATATAATGTCTCACGCAAGAAATACAAATTTACGCATAGCAGCAGTGTCGTGTAGGGCGGCAGGTGGCAGATGTTCTGTGATGATGTATGCCAAAGACGACACAAGCGAGATCGTTTGCATAATTACGGCGACGATGTGCGCACGGCACTACTACTAGTTTAACAATCACCCCCCCCCCTACTTTTCATTACATCATCAGGGAGATCCCCTTCCCCAGTGGCGAACAGCTGTTGCCAACGGACAATGAACCCGTTTCGACAGCATAGTTGCCTCGCTCCTTCACCACAGACCCTGGATAGGTGGGCGCCCCGAGGCTCGGCGGGAGAGCGAACGCGTGACTAGGTATAATTGCATTAGGATTCATTTACCGAAGAGAATACACGCTTATCACTGCACAGTGGGACGGCGATGCAAAACCGTACAAACAGCACAAACGTTCCTTTTCTTTCGCATGTTTCACACAAATATCACATCCTTCTATCGTTTTTGACTAAGTAGAGATTGACGATTCTCCATTACAATAACAACTAATGAACACGATCAATCATTCCAGTGTTATCACTTCGACCTTCGTGAGGTTTGCAATTTGTCGGAAAACGGTATCTATACTATAGGTTATTGTCTGTGTGATTGTCTATTAGGAGTAATAATAAGATGTGTAGTATTTTCCCCGGCTGACTGCCACATGATCTTTTTTTTTTCTTTTTAATTGAGAATTCTAGTTAGTGTGTTTATGATTTCTTTTGATAATAACCAATTCATTTCTTGTTTCTACAGACCCGCTTTTTTGTTTGATGACAAGGCACCAGTAAGCACAACCCAATTCTTTTATCATTTAGGCCTGTAATGTTATACATTAAGAAAAGTATTTTAAAAAATCCCTAGCCCAAACCAAAACTTACTCCTGAAGGAAATTGAAAATTATTTTCCACACGCTTTTAGAAACAACAAAACTGATTTAACTGGGAATCATGCCCTGTCCCCTAATGCTGCCAGTGTCAGGTTTTTTTTTTTTTTTTTTTCACTTCTGTTTTTCTTTTCACCTGTGCCACGGTAATATACTCCCAACCATCAGAAAACGATAGCAAGTATAACGGACGCTTACAATAACATGTTCATTCAAGCGTCTACTGGTAAACACCCCGTCATTTAAACCAGGGCCAGCGTTCATTTCAACCTGAGGTCACTTGTCAGATTGGAGGCGGGGATGGTGGGGTCGCAAAAAGGGGGGGGGGAATAATAGACAAATGACGATTATGTTAATATTGAAAACATGAAAAAAAAAACAACAACAACTACGGATCTGCGAATCCATCGGTCATCTAAATCAATTACATAAACAATTCTGTTTCATGTCCTTTTCTTTGAACGACCAAGCGTGCAACCCTTTGGACTATTTGCGCTGTTTCTTGACCCCGTTCTCCAATAATAATGTTAATAATGATAATGGAGATATATGGACCCTCGTTGGTTGCAGCATGATAACCTATAGGCCTATGGTATTCTTCAAAAGCCCATTGACATAGTAAGCGCTCTGCAGAATGGCAGAGAACTGATCGAAATTGTATACACAAACACACACACACACAAAGTTTGGTGTTTCTCACAAGGAGTGAGAACAAACGCTCAAAATAACTCCATTCTAGTCTAATGGCTTCCGATACGCTGGCAGAGAGAGAACCCTTTCGCCGATTTATTCTAAACCGGATCGTGTTGGGGTGGGGATGGGGACAACATTATAAAACAAAAACAAAACAAAACAAAACTGCCTTACTCTCGGTTCGCTTGTTAACCGGATTGTTTAGTCTGAACTCAACTGTTTTGTGCAGGAAGGCTAGTAAGGATTCGTCCGTCCCGGATCTTTCTCGATTCTTCTCTCGCAATAATCATTTCCTGGCGAAAATGCGATTTTGCTTCTCGATATCACCAGTTTTGGATTTTTTGTGGTTGGGTATTGGTTGTTTGTCCTCGAGATACAGACCTACAGGAGGGAAATAAGTAGACTAATGGTGTCTTTGTCCAACATTGCCACAGCAGTGTCAGTGTCTTCACGGCCAGCATAATAATGCAAGCAACACAACTCTCTTCAACCAAACACCCTCGTTTGACAGAGCGAGTCCATAATCCGCCATGAGCCAGCCATTCCTAACCCTTTGCGCACAGACTACCACCAGGCCTACCCTACATAAACAGTACACTTCCGCCATTAGATAGTTCCTTCTGCAATGGACCGAATTATCGGCAGATATAGCAGGATTGGTCATTTGTCAAAGCTTCCTAAACCACCTTTATTCATTGTGCAACGGAGGGAATATTAGGATTCCCCACTCACCACCCCCAAATTCTCCATTACTGGTTCTTGACAGTGATTGACATGCTATGGTGGCGTCAAGTATTTTCACTACATGGGGCAGGGAGAACCGATGGTAGTTTTGACCTTGAACTCACACGTGGGGAATATAACACGCCCATGCATGGCCAATTAAATCCTCGACACGACCTCCTTTTGGAGCTGCCTGGTACAATTTCCAAGAAAGAACATATCGACGGCATATAACCATACATATAGTTACATAGAGGTCAGTGTATAAAACCCTAATAGTAATACTGCACAAGTATCGCTTAACAAATCACTATTTTGTCGATCATCAGACTTTGCATCGTTCTAATTATTACATAAACCTTTGATATGCACAAAAAAGAGAGTACTTCGTGCCTATAGGGTTAAAAAAAGTCGTCTTAAAAAAGGAAGATATCGAACAAACAAAACTAAACTAGGGCGAAGTGAAAGATATAGAAGAGGCGTGATGGACTGGTTCAGTTCAGAGCATTGCATTACGGTACACGGCGCTCGGCTACACACATGAGCTACCACAGCGCCACCATCGAGACGATAGCTGCCCGTTGCGGGAAGTTCGCACGCAAACCCAGTGAGGCACTTTCTATTACACAGTATTTGCCCAGAGCTTGCTCAGAACAACCCCTTCATACACACTCGCACACACTCTTTTAATACCCCATACAAGATTATGTACTAAACAAGGATACACGCGGGCAGTGAGTGGTTGACGCTGAAAGAGGGGGAGAGATGGAGAGAGAGAGAGGGAGAGGATGAGAGTGAGGAAGAGAGTCGAAGAGAGAACTCAGCTGTAGCGCTGATGTATAGGGAAGATTGGTAAACAATCGTGTTTACGAGGCTTGCCTCGATCACCGCTCAGTACTTGGAAGCCCCTTTCTCGCCCACGTCCTGAACGCTAACCTAGCACCGTATGACTCATCCCAAAAAACGGAAGGATTTCCACGGATTCGATCCAACGCGGAAAGCATGATGTCGCGCAAAGTGGGTAGATCAGTGAAACTTGAAATGGGGGAGTTTACGGACCGTGTTTGTTAGGATTACTTAACCCCCTGAGCCCCATCAGCTGAGATTCGTTTCGGATTTCTCCGTTCCTCCCCCCTCCCCACGCCCCCTTCCCCATCACCACCTCTTCCTCAGCACAATCAATTCATCGACTTTGAGCAGGGAGGTGGAAAGAGAGTCCACCTCTCTGCTTTTGAGGTTTAGTATGCTTGTAACCTGGTTCATTCACAAACAAATCAACGTTAGCTACACGATAGCTAATTACTCCCTATCTAGGCTTACATGCGTGTTTGTATATCGACAGTACAAGAAGTATAGCAAAGAGGGCTTTGTAATTTTCAATGAAACAAAAGCGTCTATGAATCACCTCCCCTTAAAACTAGAAGCAGAAAAAGAAAACAAATAAAGCAAGTTCCCAACTGACTCTAATAATGGGTCTGTGTATGGAGACTATCAGTGTTGCTTTCTTCGCAGGTGTGCAATCCGTTGGTTGTTCAATAACGGCTGTTTATTGAGGCTGCCCATACCGCAGTGAAGTACGACCAGGGATGTCCCTGATCGCACCTCAAAGCTATCTCTACCATAGACCTCATCAAGCATCGCAGGTTATCAATCAATCACAAGTTGACGCGTTCCGAGAAAGAAACGCGCAGCATGAAATCATGGTACCTAATGGAATCATACCACTGATTAAGTGGCGAATATAGGTAACATTGCTCTAGAATTTTTTTGAAACCATGTGTCCGCACTTGAATAGAGATACTGGTAGACGAGTACTGATTAAATAAAAGCTAATGCGTTGTTTTGTCCTCGCATTCTGTGATTTGTCGTTCTCTTGATTCTTTCTGTTTCCATTGAAACTTAAAAGAGTACCACGTTCGTTTGACCACGGAGCTAATAGGTATTATGGCTCCATGGTTTGACTATGTACTGGGTAGTGCAGTAGGAGACCCCTCGCCCTGATCATTTGATAACCTTTCATTTCCGCGACGCAGGAAGTTCAACGTGTCTGGACTAGAAATCCCACGAATTGAAGCATTTCATTTTCGAGTATAAAAAAAGAAAAGAAATGCTCACAAATATAGCAGTTGGACATGATGATGTGGAAATCATTTTCTTTACTCATGAAAAGTTTGAGAGGAAGCAGAGACGGGGAAAAGGCCACGCTTGTTTCGACCACACACGTGACGGATGAGAGTTGGGAATCCTCAACCAATCCTTTTTTTTCTTTTTTTTTTCGAGACAATCTGTGCACATTGATTTATATGACTGTGTAATCATTGATTTATATGACTGTGTAATCGATAACGTTTATGCAAGCAAAATCTAACCTCTTAGGTAAAAGAGATAGGGTGATGATTACGTGGGTTTCTTTTCTTTTCTTTTCTTTTTGGAATTAGGTCGGTTAATAAGATTTGTTAGGGATGTCAAGATTTTCCTTCCGTCTCCTTTTGTCTTCTTTAATTTTCGTGAAAAAGCGGGGATTTTGAGCGAGTTGTTCACACACACATGGTATGTAGAGGTCATCAAACTGTTCCCTACCCAATGATCTCCTGCAATGGCGAATGGGGGCGGTGTTCAGTTGTGGAGCCTTCTACGATAGCCACAAATCTCTAGCTGTTGTTTCTTCTTTTTTTTCCTTTAAAGTTTATTCGGCGGGTTTCCGACGGTTGAAAAACTTCTCCTTGAGGGCGCCCTTCCTGTTACATCCTTCTTTTCCTTCTTTTCGTTTGACAATATTTTGGCAGTGGCCCATAGCAGCCTCCACATTGCGAACGTGTATTACAGGACTAGGGGAAACCAGAGAGGAGAGGGGGGGGGGGTAGAGAAGCATTGATAGAATCACGCCAATTATCACAGTGACCTCCACGCCGCGTTTTATGGCTTTGAGCTTGGTAACTGACTGTTTGAATAAGGGCAATGTGCCATGCACATCAAATAAAACGGGTACCCGAGTGCTCCAAAATAGAACGCAAATTCTTGGATAGAGAAGGCACAGTTTTGCTTCCATGCCAGTCAGGGAAAGAAATTACACACACTCTCACACACATACACACAAATAATCTTATCAGCAATGGAGGTGACGAATCTGTGAAGGGGGGGAAAGTTGGAACGGCGTAGTACAAGAGGGGAGGAGTGGGGGTTAAACATATGAACATTAATAATGTAAAGAAGGGGAAAAGAAGCAACACCAAATGATAGCCGAAGAGTAAAATAGTCAGGTGGTTTTAGTTTCTTTCTCTCTTCTACGTACAACTGTGATCTGTCCCACTTTCCTGATCTGTTCTTACAGAACTTAATCCTATACGGATGCCACGCTGCCTCGCAGATGCAGCCACACGTGTTTTGTCCTCGAGCCGACTACTCTACGGTCTGAGCCGAAGTTGCCATGGTTTTTGTTTGCCTTCCCCCCCCCCCCCTCCCCCATCTACCCTCTCACCTTTCCAGGGTATCGGCAGCATCTCCCCCCCCCCCCTCCCATCCCCGCGGCTCCTCATCCTGGAGTTGACTCCATTTAACGTGTTGCTTGTGCCATCAGTCCCCACCCATTTCACCGCTCAAGGGGAAAGCATTGTTGCAGCTGAGTTTCCCGCAACATGTTTTTTTTTTTTCATTCTAAAAATCTAAGACAACAACAAACAAACCGTATAGTACAAACGTTCTGTTGCAGTCTTCACAACCGGGTGTACAATACCACGGTTAACTCTCGGCATAAAATGCTCAAAATTTTCATCTTGAATTCATATCATTTTGTGTGTATGTTCGTGTGTTTGTGCGTGTGCAGTTGTCTCTTTATTTTTGTTTCCTGCAAAAGTTCGGAAGGTTCCACCTTTGATTCTTTCGTCCCAGCAGGTTTTACTTTTTTGTTTTCATATTTGTTGCAATTCTTAAGGATATTTTTGCGCAAATGCTCCGTCATATAAAGGCCCTATATATAATTATTTGCTTTTATATCACTAAAATAATTTGATAACACCGATTCGTGTGTTTGTGTGTGGGGGAGGGGTTTTCTCTCCCCTCCTCCTTAGCTCACTCACTCATTCCGTCCCTCCGCTCAACCTTGACAATTTTCACCGTCCGTTTATTCATGGCTAAATAATGCACAGTCATATTTCACCACAGCGACCGCTGCGGATAATAATTATCTGTCTAAATATGTAATTGCATTAGCATCAAAGCCAGGACCCAAACACACGTTCGGTGTAGCCTTATCGGTTTATATGAGAATTGAGATGAGGGAGGTGGGTGCGATGTTTTCTTGAGGAGTGTTTAGTACCCTTCCAACCTCCACTCCTCAAAACATATATCGTGAGAGACAGCTTTGTATTTTCACTACACTTCGGCCATATTATCCAGCTAGCAAAAATCAAAAATACAATTGATTGTGTTGCATGAATGAATGAAGATACAATCAAACGTGATTTTTTTTTTTTTGTTTCCTCGTATTGATCCTTCAGGCTTTACCCAACCAAAGAAGGTAGCAAAATAGAGCAGGGGGAGTACAACTACAAGCTATCAAGAGAAGAGGGAATTCCTGCCCAGGGTCGTTCGTGTCTGCCTGCCGAGGTAACTGTTTTCGGTTGAGAAACTGCAATGTGCAAGATTTTATTTATGCATTTGAATTATCAAGCGCTCACGTGTACCAACACTCCACTGCTCTTTCGTCGGACGTGGAACTCGCCGCGGTTTGGGAAGTTGAGGCAATTACGCCCGAGGTTACTGCCATGCACGTACCAGGTACGCGCACGCATCAGCTGTCATACTGGCCCCTGTTTGTAAGGGGGGATAGCATGTGGAATAAGCGCTGGGGAATAACGTGATCGCGCGGGGGGATAACCGCAGCTGGAGTTCGGGTACGTAGACATGCGTGTTGGAAAATGAGGGCCCACGTTGTTGGCAAGCCAGTCCATCATCGCATTCTAGGGAAAAAAAAAACACCGAATACACAAGAAAGGTGCCGATTTCGGGCGAGTGATTTAATTTGCACGGCAACAAGTACAGAAATTGACTATGAACGAGAGGGCGAGAGAGCGACATGGAGAGTTTCCACGAGAACATTGCTCACCGGAACAATTCATTTTCAAATCTGAAGTAATAATGATTTTTATTGAGTGTGGAATACCTACATAAAAATAAAAAAGTAACTACCTTCCATCCCTAGCTAGCTAGACGAGGGAGTTACACTATCTCAGAAAGTTTGCTTGCTTGATCTCTGACCGTCCCCTTTAAATACAGAATACGGTACATTGTACTTGTAAGTATACATGACTTTAAACATTGAGGTTGATGGTGACAAGTGGAAGAATCTTACCGAGTAGTTTACTAAGATCCGCATTGTGGAGATCTGGATTCTGGTCGGCTAGTCTTTTCCTTTCGTCCTTGGCCCATACCATGAAGGCATTCATAGGTCGTCTGATTCGAGCCTCCTTTCGACCACGGAGACCAGGCGCGTTGTCGACCCGCTGACCGACGCCGCCCTCCGACCAGACCCCCATGCCGGCGGTCAGGGCAGAGCCAGTGATCAGGGATCCGTTACCGAACAGGGCGGACTGCAAAGCGTTTGCCGTGGTGAGCGGCAGTCCCGTTTTGGGATCACTCTTGAGCAATTCCGACACGGTTCTCATCGTGGAGACGAAGTTTAAAAATCCAGTCAGATTTAGATAGTAGGAATCCAAAGGATAGCACGGGGCAATCTCTGTGAGGTTTATTCCCACCGACAGAGTAGCATCACTCGTGAACAGAGAATTTGACTCTCGAACATCCTCTGTGACAGAATGCTTGCGAATGTAATAGCAGTCAGCTGGCAGGTCGAAATTATACCGAGGCTGTCATTGAGCACTAGAACGCCCTTCGTGAGTACTCCGTCAGTCCGACCAATCAGAGCATTTTGCAGTCTGACGTCATCATGATTTGCTCGACGTGCGAGATCAATCGCTGAGCAGAGCGCACGGAATGCTGGGGTCTCCGTATTGAAAGCTACCTGTCTGTATACTGTAGTATGGTGAGTGTGTGGCAATTCCGTTGCTTGTATGTTCTGTGCTGCTGTGCAGTACAGTAAAAATTTCAGTTCCATTCTCGCTCTGAGCTGTGGCGGACTGTTTCCCGTGGTAGTAAGAGCATGGAGCCCTGAAATAGCTCCATGGTACGAGCATGTATTTCGTAACTGGCTTTTCAAAGTTCTGCAAATTTAATTCCACTCCTTGCCTCTTTACCTATACATTCCCCCCACTCCACCCCTCCCTAGATCTCACTTTCGCTATTCGACTGATCAGTCTTTTCACTGGTAGTCGCTGGTGTGCCTTCTTACTTCCCTTCTTGCGTTTTGTTTTTCTCCAAAGCAGAGCACCTACGTGACGGTTCAACCTTTGCTCCAAAGGGCTTGCTAGTTTGCCTATCAGGTACTCGTAAACAGCTTCAGGCTTCGTTCAAGACCATCTTTGCTAAATGGCAGCTCCATGCCAAATATTGTGCTCGACACCAGTGACAAACTGCGAAGAATTACCACAGTCATTGAGATGAGACTCGCCTCTCTGCCATTTAGTGAAAATTACCGGTACTGCCAGCCCAGTAAGGATAAATAACCAAGATCGTACGTCGACCAGCCGCAATATACACCCCTGATTTCATGTTGATGATTGTAATACTGGAAAAATGTTTCATCTTTAATGATAATGATATTGAATTATCAAAGGTAAAGTAGGCCTATATTCACAGCACATACACGATGGCTCAGTCAAGATTCGGCACCTGTTTCAAAGTTATAATGCAAAGTGAAGATAATCTGATACCATGCTTGAAGGGTTATAGGGCCTACTATTCCAAAAGTACGCGTAATCAAGGTGTAGACAAACTACATGCAGATTCATTCAATCTCACGAGCACATCACGATTTTTCAAAGATATCAACCAGAATGGATAGGCCTATACAGCAATACACCACAACCTATTCAATCCATATTATCGTGATGTGACCTCCACCTTGTCACGGCTTCATCATGACACTTTACAGGCTCATTCACAATTTCACATAACTACACGTAGTCTGTCTTTCCGGGCTACCACGGCCCTCCTTCACAAAATTCATTATGACTTTGGCATTGTACTTAGCATGAACACGTCGCAAATGGTAATGACACAACCAGACATAGACTAGAACTCCATGTTGTAAAGTAAGGAAGTAAGGGTGGTACAAAGCCCGACTTGTACTGGGCAACACGTACATAATCGGCCACTTTGGCCATAGATTCGCATAGTTCAGTCAAGGAGGTATATGGCTCAGTCAATCATTAATCGATTTTGATAGCTTCTCTTCACAAGGGAGTTTTGGACGTATGCGCAGAATTCGTCGATAGAGGGCAGTCGTCACATACTCTATTCAGCAGCAGTCTACTCGCGTTGGTTGTCCCAGACTTTTCGCATGATACAAAGCCATTATGTGTACACTTATTACTTGACTCTCTTAGGATTATCATTTGATTGAAAGAGTGTAATATTGTGCCTCGGAATATTAACTGACACAGAAATAAAAAAACATTGCAGAAAAGAAAATATTTTCGTCATAATCGTTTATCATAATTTTTCATAAGTTTCATAATTTTTTCATAGTTGCAAGTCGCAGAGCGAATTCATTCATCGAGGGTAGGGAAAGTTAATAAAGGTGGAGCGTACACGTGTTACACCCCACGTGACTTAAGAATCCGTACCGGTTGGCTGTAAGCAGAGTCCTGATACATGAAACAAGAGCATCTTGATACTCTGTTAATTTACAATAATATACTTATACGGAGTACCCTGTTTACTTTTTTACTATTCGTTTAATGTCTCTAGACTTCAGTAAAGGTAGGAACAGCTTTACTATCGTAAGAGAAGTTATCATCGATGGTTTGCTGTTGTTGTGTGTAACGAATATGTACATTATTGCTTTATTTTTTTTTTCAAGCTAGAACAGGGTCTAGGAGGGTGCATTCCGACATTGCATTGCGCAACACACATTAAAAGAGATGGTATAGTATTAGTTGAGGTGAGAATTCAGCTTTTTGCAAGGTACTTAGAAACCACTTCATAAAATGTTGTAGAGCATACAACTCTAAGAGGAATGCAAAGTTCATATTATGATAAAAATCAGTTTTGACATGGGTGAGATATCATCCAAGAACAAAGTAAAACAGAGCGATCCTGATAAAACGTGGGTCCCACCTTTTATTAGGATTGCTTTGTTTTTGTGTTTAGCATTTACTGTCTACATTTACTTTTCACTTATGTTTCCTACATTACAGATTCATAGGCAGGTGTGACACCTATATTATTACTGCAGGAGACGGCGAATCCGTCCTCCATCACGAAGGCGCGCGCGCGGGAGGGGTATCCAAGGATCTGTTTCCGGTTTATCCCGCAGTTCCTGAACATGTCAGTGAGTAATGGTGACCATCATACGGCGATGCAGTCAAGCCGATGACATTTTTATCATCGTCTTTCTCCGCGGTCATAAATTCTCCCTGATTTATTAGTTCAGCGGTTAAAGTTGGACAGTTTTCACGCGGTGCATGCAGTGTTTGCGCCAAGTTACCATCCAGATCTACTTCACCCCCTTTTGCGTTCGTTTTAAGAGGAGTTCTGTTTTGTTTTGTTTTATGTTTTATTCGATGGTTTTACTTCTACAATATCACACACACACACACACACACACACACACACACACACACACACACACACACACTCACACACACACACACACACACACACACACACACGCACACACACACACACACACACACACACACTATCCTTGTATAGCGCGTATAGGAAAATCATAGAGCTAGAGACTTTCAAACGGAAACTCCGTTGTAAAGTGACAGTGGTCTGTGTTTAATACCATGGAGATATAGCAAAAGGTATACTAAGCGACAACATGGAGCTATGTGATACCGTTGCTATGGCGAGACTGAGAAGACTGCAAACTACTGACAAACGCCCCTCCATTTCCTACAATTTGGATTCGGTATAATGTTATGTCATTAGAGGTCACAACGTCTATTGTATTTTATTTCACAGTATTATCCTGGATTATACACTGTTGTAATGATTTTATATAATTACGTGTATTCAAATATCTTATTGCTATTGCATTTTTGTTGGAAAGGAAATAAAATAACTGAAAATGAAATGACATCCTAGCCCAATGGTCTGATCAGGTATAGGTGGAATGGCCTTGCGGTCTTGCAGCTGATGATTAAAGGCATTTTTACCATAATTGCAGATGAAACAAACACCCAGCTGTAGTACTTCAAAATAGTTTTAAAAATGTGAGATAGAGATAGAAACGACGCATGTGAAAATGTTAATTAGTATAAACAATGTTAAGTATTGTTAAATATACAAAAATGTGAACAATAGTTAAAATTGAAAAAAAAATCTGCCTCAGAAAAAAAAAAAGCTGTCTGTAGTTATGGTTTATTGAGAAAAATTGATTGTAATATCTCCTTACGTTTTGGGCTTTATTTGCGATTTTTTTTTTAATGGCAATGATTATGATACAACTGACCTACACATTATGTATCAGATGCGATAACTCGAACATTTTTTTTTTAAATCACTGCTCCCAAAGAGTGTGGTAAATAATGTGCTTTTAAGGTGCAGTTTATAGAGATCGTTGTGTTTTTGACGTACACTCCGGTACAGTAGATCTGTAAGGATGCTGTCGAGATGACGAAAGTGATGAACATAATGGTGTAACAGTGATGATGATAGTGGTAGTCATGATTTTAACGGAAATTAATGTCGATATAATGTCACCAGCATTGATGGTAAGTGTGTTGATATTGATGATGAGATGATGATGCTGAGTGCAGACAAGTACTATAGGCCTTTACGCTGGCTGCCTCCTAACACCACTACGACGCCTGGCTGCCTCCGAATATCGGGTTTATTGCCACTTGGTCTAAATATCAGATGGTCTACTTGCCAGTTCGTCTAACACCGCTACGGCTAAACTCATTTGGTCCACTATAAATTTCGTCTAATGCCCGTGTGGTCTAATCCTCACTGGATCTAATGTCCAGTTTGGCTAACTATCATTTCGCCTAATGACCAGATGGTCTAATTGCAATTTTGACTCACTGGATTTTTTTTTCCATTTTGTGTAATAAACTGTGGGTATTAGACGAAATGGGCATAGCCCATCTGGAAGTAGACCAACTGGTAATGAGGCTAAGTGACAATGGGACTAAATGATTATTTATACTGGTTGTAGACGAAACGGGATTAGACCATGTGGGTAGACCAAGTGATGGATCACCGAAAAGGGTGATGGGGCACTACTTCCCTGGTTTGAAGATGGCTGCAAGAATATAAGCCGTTGCTAAACTGGGATCTTGGAGGTGTGATCAGATTTTGACGTGACGAAGCGTGATATCGGAGGATTTGACGTAGACGAACAATTGCTCCTTCCCCAGACGCTATCGGAAGTCCTCGGTCGTTGGCATTGCCATTTTTTTTTTCGGAGTGGAAAGATGATTCTGGGTCGTAAAAAGCTGGTCCCTGGAAGAGGTTACGAAAAACATACCCCTGTTTTGTGTTTTCTGTATTCGGTCTGCTGTATTTTTTTTTCTAGCCATTTCCTGCTACCAACCACGAGGAAAATTGCATCCGAACAAGTGGCCTAACTTGTTTTTGGTTGCCAATGAGTCGTTGAGTTGCTCCCTTTACCATAAGTTTGTATGATGGAAATAAAGACATCTATGCTGTTTCAGCGAAGGCCTTTCATCTCGTCCCGATCTTCGCCAGTATGTCAAACGTATTGTGGCTAATGTCAGATGTTTACAATCGGAGTTGTTCAAAACTAATCCGGATGCCGAAACCGAGTACAGAATTCAGATAACCGAGGCGCTTGCACTCCAGGAAAAAAAAAAATCATTCAACAGTTTGGAAAGCAGGCTAAGCATATAGTGGCTGGTAGGTCAGAAATCGGAGTTCCTGGGGGTTCGGGGAACGCCCTCCTCGATCAGCTGTTAATGGTCCCAGCTGAAATGAAATACGGCTCGGTGATACGTTCAAAAATAACAACGGACTCACCCGGGCGACATGGCTTAGTCTCATTAACTAGTCCGCAGATTTTCTTTCACCTCTTCTGTTCGAGTTTATTTTTATTGATTAATCATTTTATTTCTCTATCCATTTTATGTCATGTACTTAGTATGTATGTATGTATGTACGTACGTATGTATGTATGTATGTATGTATGTATAAGGGTGTATGTACGTACATATGCATGTAGAAATCAGTTCTCATTTTGTGTTTCCATTTATCTGTTTATCTCTGGTTTTGCTAGAAAGTCTTGAGGTCTTGGTAAAAACTACATGCAAAAGTGAGGTGAAAAGGTTTCAATTTCGATGAGATAAATTACAACGTTTGTCGATCTCCTTCAATTTGTGTTACTGAGGTAAGAATCAACACGTGAATACAAGTGTGGTAAATGTCAAACTTGTCACTATCAAGCGAATGTGAAATAAAAACGATAAACACGTAAACTCCATCACACTATCGACCCCGAGTTTACCCCCACTCTAAAAAATTGCCGGTCGCTCTGCTGTGAACATGATTTTTTCTTTAAACGCTATAGTATCAATGTTAGTGCTGTCTTTGCTGCCTTCTCATTTCATCCTCACCGAGTTTATCATCAGTACTAACGTTTTCATCGTCATCGTCAGTAGAATCACCTCATTACAGATGTGAATGTGTCATCGGCGGCAAGATTTGACATTTAAAAAAATGTCATGTCTCCAGTACAGTATCACCTTGTTGGTCATCTTTGAAAGCAAGCTAGAGATCAAGGCATTAATACAATATAATGTGGCCTATAACTTAGGTCTGAAAAGTGCAATTAACTGCCTTCTCGCGACGTCAAAGCGAACGCTGATAGTGTACGATATTTTGTGAACGTGTCTTTATAATTAAGACTACGAAATTCCCCCCCCCCCCCAAACATTGACAACAGAACCCTCGTGCGTGACAAACAAGAACTCCTGCAGCGAGAGATTTACATACAGCGGCCATTGTGGCTATAAAGGTGTCAATTAAAGGCGGAGGTAATAATACCCCCCCCCCAACCTCTTTCCATTGAAAGGGGAGGGAGGACAGGAAGATCATGGTTACTTGCCATGGCCTATTACATACACAACTTGCACACGAATGTCAGTAAAATTAGGGGAAGATATTACCCTCTCAACATCTGAAAGGCATTCTGCCCTGCGAAATTATTACTTCTATCAATTTCTTTATCCTGGCCATGTACACACGGTTCTACCCATATAGATGTAAATAGCTTGCATTGATACACTCATTTCTTTTATTGCCTAGGAAGTTAGGCACTCACTTAAAAAAAAAAAAAAAAAAAATGTCTTCCTGCTCTGGTTGTTGATCGGCTATGAATACTCATCATGTGTCCACATGTAGGCCTACCCCATGGTTTAGTTATACATGTACCTCAAACAAACAAACAAACACACATAAAAAGAAACAACAACAACAAACTTGCACATGCACGCTACCATACAGATGGAACCCTTCCCTGATGCTACACAGGACTACATCCCCTTCATGGTGGTTATGGAGGGAGCTATCCATGTATAATCGACCCCCAAATTCCCTGTAAAATGCATGGGAGGAATATGGGCTAACTCCACGGGATCAGAACTAATAAATACAGAACGATGGAAAAAGAAGAACACGGGAAAGAAAGGGAGGAAGAAGAAGACAGAGAAAACTAAAAACGACGACGACCCAAATCAAAATTCATGTTTTCTTTTTCTTTTTCCTTTCAGAGTGGACATTAAAGGGGATGGCTAGTAACTGATCAGTGGGAATCAGTTGGAATGCTGGAGGATGATTGTTACAATCCTCGTGGGATTCATTTAAGAGAACATTATATATCTCTATTGTTGGGTGAAAATTATTTGCTTCAGAATGGTCTCATATTCAAGTAATGAGCAGTTAAATGTTTCCAGGTTAGCATGCCTGTACAGTGACGGGGCCTTAAACTGCACATTACTTGAATATGAGACCATTCTGAAGCAAATAATTTTCATACAACAATAGATGTATAATGCACTCTTAAATAAAAAAAAAAGAAGAAAGAAAGACTGGGGGATAATTGGAACAATTATCCCCCAGCATTCCCACTGATTCCCACTGATCAGTTACTAGCCATCCCCTTTAAATTTCCTAACAGGAAAAAACAGCAAAAACAAAAATCAACTGGTCAGCATGTTTCAACTCGCCCAAGGGATACATGCCACATTAGGGCTATGAATTATAAAAAGAGGGCTAAAATGTATTTTTGTAGGTGTCATGAACACTGCAGGTTGGGACAAGTTTCTTGTTTAAAGAAAAGAGCTAAAGCTTATCAAGTGAAGTCTTGCTTGTGTGTGTGTGTTTTGGCTCACTCACACACACACACACACACACGCACACAAACAAACTCCGACTCATCGTCTGGAGCTATATCTGCATGCTCTGATCTTTCGCTTTATAATATAACGGCTCTATAACAAGGGACGTGATCAAAGGATAAGAATACTGTATATTGAAGCTTGAGCACCATGAATGAAGGGTGAGTCTCACTAGGTATTTCAATGTGGACTTTCATCGTTTTCACAAAGCGAACAATACGAATGTAATCCGTAAAGTACCCCGTGCTCAGCGAATTGTACTGATGTGAACAGTACGGGTGAAGGGCACTTTCACCCTGCATCGATCTGCAGTTTGTCACAAACTCAAAACGCTTTGTATAGGCATGAACGCCTCATTGGACAGCACAATAAACACCCACACACATGTACACACTGAACTTGAATGACAGGTTGCGATGAGCAGTGCTGCTGATCGAAAGCTCACTTGGCGTTACGTGCTAGTCTTCTTCCATGCGTTTCAGTATCATGGCTCTTTGAAAGTATACATGTACCTGTGTTTCGCAGCTTTTGGGGGCTTGCAAGAATGTTGGCTAATTCATCCGCTGTTTATCGCGTGTTCAGTGTCTTTAGGCCTACGAAAATCACGATAACTATGACGGACGTAGTATCCATAAACGACGGAATGGGATAATCATTTCATTAGGAGGGAATGGCATCGGCCTCACTTATTAAAATGTGCGGTCTTATTTCCCAACCTTCAAGACACCAAAATTAACCATTACAGGGAAAAAAAGTAGTTAGCAGGAGCGAATGATATTATGAATGTTTGAAACCAGTCCCATTATTGAAAAATATCCCACGTTCACCTGATGAATCGTGGACAGCTCCAAGGAGGTGTAATGAGAAGAGTCTCGCCTCCCTGCCAGTACCCAGTCCTACAAAATGTGTGCGAATGCGTCGACTGTGTACATCATGGAAAAGAAGCACTTCAGCATAATCATGCAGTAGCAGAAATCGTAATTGTAATAAATGCTGTCAGGTATCTAAACATTGCCAAGGTGACATTTTCCAAGACTGACTGAGAGCAACGCAATAACGTAAAATAAAATAGGAATGATTGATGTGTATATATATATATATTCTTTTTTAATTCAGTCTTCTTTAAAAACGCACAAGGTGGTCTTGTTCCGACCTGTTCCGACCCCGTGACGTTAAAATACATTGCACAATATCATGTTTCAGAAATGAACACAATGAACAACATGCAGAAAACACAATAACAGACAAAACATTGAAACGTTAAGTATTGTAGTTAGCAGAAAAAAAAAACACAATCAAACTTGGAAGTGTTATGAACATAATGTCCTTGGGTCTTTAAAAAAAAACACAATTAGGGCAAAAGTATAATGCAAATAAACATTGGCTGAAACAAACATACAAAGATCCACATTTATACAAAACTACATACCAAACACGAAATAGAGATATATGGCTTGATAGATAACTTGATTTATTCATTCAATAAAAGAATGAGTGGACAAGTGAATGAATTCATGGGTGAATGATACACAAGCAAGAAAGATGCCTATATATATTTTATATATTTCATGAAAGCAATCTTAAAAAACCCCAAAATATTAGGTTATTCTCACGATGATTTCTTCATCGAGGAAAACAGCTTTTGAATCGAGTCATAGAGAATACCCACAGAGAATGGCATTAAAGGAGACCTCCGCATGATTTTCAGATATTTACATTTGAACAACTATAAATTAGTTATACCATGGAGCTACTAACAGAGAGTATCTCTGTTAGTAGCTCCATGGTTATACTAAGGACAGAGTTTCAAAATTTGTGATAATTTTGATGAAGAATAAGAATATTTTCAAAATTTAGAACAAATTGCAATGAACAAGGATGATGACATGGCAGAGTCACCATAAGAATGTATGAGTTGGGGCTCAAGGAAGCAGAACAAAAGAAGAAGGCATGCATAGATTATACACAGGTGAACTCGCAAGCAAGCGGTATTGCAATGAAATTACACTGCTACATTTCTGAAATATGTGAACCTTCTTTGTCATCATTCTTGTTCAGTGTAATTTGTTTAAGGTTTTTCAAAGTATTGTTTCTCTGCTCAAGAACCACAATACATGTAAATTCCACAAATCTGTACATGGAGTTGTCGATTTATGTACTACATGATGTGAAATTATGAAAATCGTCTGGAATGTCCCATTAATGCATATTGCACCACCCGCACGTCACGAATATCCATTGCAACTATACTATAGTCAATATTATCAGCTATTGCCCTGTCTGGACTTACACCACCTCATTACACCACAAGCTACAGATGTCGAACACGAATTCATGAAGATCGACGCCCGGGGACCCCAAGCTATATCTTGAGGTGATTAGCTCCTAGTAAGCGATCGTGGCCGTTGAGAAAATCCAGGGACATGGGTAATAAGCGACGATCAAGGCTTTTAAACTCTATCCGTGAGGACATCGTTACGTAATCTGCAATCATTGTCCCCCACCTCCCGGGGACTATATTATTTGCTATACGTGAGCCCTTAGGTAAACAGCGTCATCCCTAGATGCCTGGAAATGTCTCAGGAGGGGTAAACAAAACCTAGGTCTAATCAGTAGTCTCCCCTTTCAGTTTTGATCATCCTTCTCACCTCATCTTCATTCACCTCTTTTATCGTCAGCGTTCATTCTATTTGCTCGTCATCATCGTATTCTTTTTTGTTGTTTCTGTTAAAGGGATGGAACAGTGTCAGTTGAGATGGGGCTTCCAAGTTTTAAACGTTTTTTGATGATGATTTTTTTTTCTCCAAGTACACGTTTGTATCTCGCAAAAAAAAGAAGTGAAAGCTGAATCTTTACCTCGACCAATACTTTTATACCATCCCTTTAATCAAATCGGCCAGGATTCTTTCTCTTTCCTCTCTCATCATTTCTCTCGCCTCGCTCCTCCCCTTTCCCACCCCCACCGATTTAATTTCATTTCGAGTTTCTGTGTTTATTTCTTTTCTCTTACATTCTCTTTCCTGTCTGGCCTCAGAGAATTTGATCAAAAGTGTTAAAGACAAAACAGACAAACAACAACAACAAACACTTTTCATGTAGAAACTAAAAAAAAAAGGCAAAACTTCGTGTTTCGAAAAGATCTCGATTGTCTTCTCTTTCACCATCAACGTCTTTCTTGCTTTGGGATAATCCCGGTTTTTATCCCCTTTGTATTCCTTTCTGCTAATCTCTCAATGCAACTTTCTTCACAGTAATTTCTTTTGGATTTCGGAATGACTGCGTGAGAAAGAGAGAGAGAGAGGGGGGGGACGGGGTGGGGGAGGAGGGAGGGGGAGGGAGTGTGTGTTGGGAGGAGAGTAATCTTCTGCATCAACGTATCACTTCTGAATTAAGAATAGGGATAAGCTATTTTTAATTTGCTTTGAGAAGAGCTTTCTTTATCAGACAGGAAAGAACAACAACAACAACAACGACGACGACGACGACGACGGCGTAAAGATAAGGGATCCAATGAAAACAAAAAGAAAAACCCACAACTGGGATGAGAGGTTGATTGGTTGTGAAGAGATTATGATCGCCAGTTGGAAAGGACAAAAGCTGGAATATAATAATCGGATAGCACCAAGTCGTTATCTACTGCCGATTACCATTACTCGTTTTAAAAAAAGAAAGTTTACTCTAAATAGTGCCCTACTTCTTGAAACTCGTGAAAAAAAAGATGCATCAAAAGAGGGTATGAGTTACAAGCGTTGTTCCGGTCATTGAAACTGCAAATTACCCATACCGCATTCACTATTCTACATGCCGCATTCACTATTCTACATGTCAGACACACCGTCAGGCGTGCATGGAGTTGTTCAGCTGCTGGATATATGGCGTGGCCACAATGCTGCTCGGAGCGCAGTTCCACCTTAGCATGTTACAGGTTTACATTCATAAGTAGAATCTATACGAAACAAATCGGGAGAAGCCCCATTAAAATTGGATATGCAATAGATTATATTGCATGGAGTAGCACAAGTTGTTAAAGAGAAGCGATGCGGGCGGACAGTTTAGCGACAGTGCATGTTTCAGACTCTCAGTCTATGCGTTTTACAATTTTATGAGATATTTATTGAGTTGAAGCAGTTGTTAAAAGTCTGGCTGACGATGTACGTTGCAGATGTTTGATGACTGAACTAATTGTCGCGGTTCTGAAGAACATGCAGACACCAGTAACGGCACGTGGGACTGTTTGCCCTGAACGTGACCCCTCGCTTTGCCCTCGAGATGGGCAAGGCTCAACGTCAGAATTCTGAAATAAAGATTTGAATTCTGTATAACGTTCATAAACCTCGAATCATGTGTCCATATTACTTTAATTCCAGATTTTTATAATTTTAGGACATATAACTATCTGATGATAGTTTGAGTGAATACGATCAATTACTAGTTGCGTGCTTTGAGAGTTGTAGGGAATACGACATCAGCCGTTTCGTCCGATTTCTGGACCGAAAGTATGTAAGCCAAACATGCCAGAGACGATCCTAAAACTCGACGTCTTCAAGTTTTGTGGACGAAACACTTTTCTCTCGACGTGTCTTTGCTTTCGCGCATGCGCAGATTAGTGATTCGATGTATTTGTCGCCCTCTCCGTCTTTACCGTCCCGATAATTACAGCTCCATTCTAAACTTATTCTGGCGGAGCGAGGCGAGTCTTCTTTAATACGCTCTTAATTGACTTGATGTCAGATTTTCATTTTGATTTAAAATAGCCTCTTTCATCTTTCCCTCCCCTCTTTGGTCATGTTTTCAAACCAGCTGAGCTTTGCTACAATAATAGGCTACCCCGGGGTCCGTTCCATGAAGTCATCACATAAAAAGTCTTAACATAAATCACAGAATTACCAAAGTCCCGCATATTATATACACTGTATATAGCTGTGAGAGTCTTTTCAAATCTATTCAAGAAGTCTCTCATACGTGTGTCTTGTGAGCAAAAAGTCTCTCATAAGACTTTCATGACACGGACCCCTGGAAAATTACTTGGCAGTTGGTGGATTCCAAATGATAATTTTCCATATCTTCGACAGAGTACCATCTTTACCTCTTCTTTCATGCCGTTTCATATCTCAGTAATAAAATAATCTCTGGTCCCACTTACTCTAAATTCAAAGTGTTTGCCATTCCAAGCAATTATTATGTGAATCAGGGAGACGGAATACTGAAAGGTCAAATCGATTCCTGTTTTTACAACGAAATTAGGGATTGAAAGAAATTTCCTATCCGTGTATAAAGCCCAGATTTAACACAGTATTGTCACATGCTTCAAACAAACAAACAAACAAACAAACAAACAAACAAGCAAACAAACAAACAAAACGAAACAAAGAAAACACACACGCACAAAAACGAACAAAAACCAACACCACCAACAACAACAACAACTATTATAACATTCCAAATGCTGAAACTTTCTAAGACCACAATGTCATGAATGTCATCGAATTTCGATTCCACATGATTACACCAGACAACGACTTCAGTTCGACCAACGAAATCAACACCTGTAATGACTCAGTCATGGTGTAGGCATGGAGCTACTTTGGTAGCTCCATGGTGTAGGCAATGATGAATACACCCCCCCCCCCCAAAAAAAAAAGAACAGAATAAAAAGAAAAAGAAAAAGAAATCCTGTCTCACTTGCCAGCAAAATCTCCCTTTTCCCACGATATCGACTGCAAACGGGCGGATGATTCTAAACCTCTTCAAAACATAAGATTAAGAGGTAAAAGGAAGAGACAGCCAGCTTATTAAATGCCCACCGCTTCCTCCAGCCGATTAACATCCGTCATTGGTGTTCTTTCCAAGCTTTATTTATGAAGATAAACACAATATTTCCGATGGGTATCAAATGGACATTACATCGTGATGCCTGGCAGGTTCATGTAGCGGTCAGGTACACCGCAAGAGCGGCCGTGGTGTCATGGGGGCTTAAGACACTTCCCATCTTGTCCACTTTTACCCATGAGTCCTTGCGAAAAACCTAGACTACATCATATAAAAAAAGTGGAGTAGGTAAGAAGAAAAACAGCAGAAGTTGGGAGAAAGGTTATATTTATGTGGGCACTGGATGACACTGGGGACCTCGGTGGAAAAACAATCGCTAATGGGTACGACCACTGGAAAACAGGCAGAGAAAAGGTGTAAAAGTGTGGTCTGAAAGCTCATTAAGTGCTTTTTATTGAAGTATCTGTTTACAGATGTGACCCTGGTTTGACATGGAGTGTTGTGGTTATTCTATCACACTTCTCAAGGTGTGGCTTCCTACGACTTTGATTATTTCAAGCTTAATTTTCCATCATTTATATACCCTTTGGTCCTTCCTAGGATAATTGTACTGGTAGAGTAAGTCCTACTTCCAGGACAAGCGAAACTGATGGGAATAGAATAGATATAGACCGTAATTGAGCCACCTTTCACTCTCTTGAGCCCTTGGAAGATGATATGATTTCATTGCAACATATAATAAATGGAACACACATGGATAATTTCGTTTAACATTTATTTTCCATCTCCACCTGCACCAAAAAAAAAAAAGTATTTCAAATATTTACATCAGTATGTGGACTTTCACAATGTCAAGGTATCAAACTCTACCTTTACTTTTTTACTTTTCTTTTCGTTGGATTTTGAGCAAGAAATGCGCAGACTCAGTGAAGATTTGTGGCCTCATGTTTGGCGCTGCGTATATAAACGCAGGGAGTGTCATTTATATGCAAAACATTTTCTTCTTCCTTTTTTCCTCCTTTTTATTTCCTCCTCGAAGATTGCTTTCAACTTTCGATTTTAGTTGGTCTTAGTTTGTGTCCCGTAGATTTAGATTCACTAGAAAAATCAAAACAAAAACAAAACACCCCCATTAATCAAGAACCCCCTCTTGACACTCCTTTCGCTGCAGAAACTCCCTTTAAGTCATTGCTTACGGCAAGTGTACGGGAAACTGCTTACTGCATGTACGACTCGTGTCCTGTGCAAAATCTATATACAGTGATGCTTCAGTAGACCCTTGTGTAGGAAACGGGTTAATCTGTTACATCATGCACATGTTATTATATGGGCAGAAACCCGAGTGGGGAGTGTAATAGCGTTTTGATAGGCGAGGTCAGAGATACAGACACTGAACAAAAGAAAAATGGCTCAGTTCCAGAGGTATGCTTCATCCAGCAGAGCCAATTAAAAGCTATCAAACCAAATCAAGTATATCCAAAACGATAATTCTATAAGAAAACTAAGGCTCGTAAAGTGTTATGTATTTTGTAATCAACGCTAAACACAATTCTATGTAGTTTCGTCGGGTGTATCGTCTGTGTTACAAACATGAATTAGGTCTAGACGTAAACATTCATTTATTTTTCCATCTCCAACAAAACTTGTAAATACATTTTTTTTTTCACATAAGATATTAGTACATATGTCAACATTACAAAATATGATAAATTACATTTATGGATATTGATAGGGTGAAAAAGAAAAAGCACAAAAACATTCTGAAGTTTAGAAAATGCAGGAGATTGAGAGGAATGCTGAGGAAGCAATGCTTGTAAGGTACATTCCCCCCCCCCAAAAAAATAGTAAAATGATTATACATGTATCTTTAATCTTCTATTTTGTACATGACACTAAATTTACAAATTTACATTGGTAAAAGACACCCAATGATGACCACAACTCTCATTTGTTGCCATTTTCGACATCGATTTCTTCAATATATTGTGAAGAACGAAACTGTCACAGTGAGACAGATTGCCGCTGAAGGGACTGACTTTGATTATGTATAGCATCAACGTGTACTGTATACGGTACACAGAGATACGTTATCGATATTGCTTTCCGGAACGATACGATAGGACCGATACAAGCGCACGCACTTTCGTTTGAGAGATCTTTCTCAGTAAATTGATTAATTTGTGTGACCTCCGAGTAACATCCCACTAATTTTGATCGTCTGGCTTCGAAAACAGGAAATCATCCAAATATGAGGGATAATTTGATATCAGAATGAAGTAACTAAACATTTCCGTATAAATCAAAGTTGCAATGAAATGTTTTGCCACTTGCTGTTGCTTTTTTCCCACGAGCCAGGGGAAAAAAAAAGACAGATTGATTGATGAATTGGGAAGATACCAAACTCTCATTTCACTTACTACAAAGCGAAATGTTCTTTCGTTTGTTTGTTTGTTTGTTTGTTTGTTTGTTTTCTTTTTGATCGAGATGATGGATTTTGTACGATATGGCTTGATGAAGTGGTCTTTTATGTATAAAGATGCATAGAATTAATACTCCTTTATTCTGGCTTGATACACTAGAAGAGCAGCTGTATTAAATAGACAAACACGAAAGCATATTTTCTAGTGATGTATAATATTGCTTGAGAGTAGAACGAGGTAAATAAATCTGGTCATTGTTACCTTAACATTTTGTTCTTCCAACTTATCGTCAATTCAAATTATATATACCTATACCGAAGCCCACCTTTAAAGGTCTACTGCATCTTCTCTTGCTCCATTTGACGTCACAGGGGGGCAAAAATTAGAGTGATAGTTCAAATCATTATGCACTTTGCATCAACTATTTATGCAGGTGCACGTTGCTAACACCTAACGATAACATCGTACGTTTTCCTTTGATGCCATAATACCAGGGAGGTTTTGTCTCACCTCCCTGATAATACACATCAAAAATTGTTAAAGAGCTTGCAATGTCAGAAATGTTTTGGTATTGCTTTGAAAAGAAAGGTTGTGAGGTGCTATTTTGTGAAGGAATGAGGAACCGGATGCACGTCCGTCACGAGTTCGACACCCACGAATCATACATCACACGGGTCATACAGCTCATCAGTCATACACCCCACGAGTCATAAAGCCCATGAGTACGACGATAAGCAAACAGGGCTTACGAGACTGGTACATAAAGCCGTGTGTTGTCATAATGTCGAACTCGTGGGCTGTTTTTACATAGTGTCGAACTCGTGGGCTGTTTTTACATAGTGTCGAACTCATGGGCTGTATGACTCATGGACTGTATAACTCGTGGGTGTCGGTCTCGTGGGATGACCCCTGAGAAACTATCTTAAGAAATTGTATGTGGAGAGTTGCATAGTTAGGTCGCAGGAGTAAAAAAAAAAAAAAGAAAAGAAAAAAAAAACCAAGGCTTCATAATATACAATATTACGCAACTATGCAAATATTTTGATACTGATAGCTTCGATAGATTAGAGATCAGAGGCCGTGAATGGAAAAAAAAAATGGCCAATTAATGTGTGTCTATACCGCAGCTATGAAGGAACAAATAAAACTGATGATGATAAAAGAGAGTAATGTTCAAGAGAATTGCGTTAAACTAATGAACCTAATCATTGCCCCTTTGTCTCTGGACACTGCACGTGCCAGGAAATCAAGACATCTCGGACGCAACGGCTGAAGAAGGCTTTCAGACAGCTTGACGTTTCACCAAACCTTTAACGCCAAAGAAGAATGGTGCGTCATTGTCCAAGTCCGATCCCTTCTCTGGACCTCCTGCAGCGCTCCCCGATGACTAATCCAGTCGCACAGCCTGCAAGGTCTGGCAGAATGAGTTCCAGCGTTCCAGCCAGCAATAGGAGAAGATCGAATCGGGCTAAAACCCACTGCATTATTTCAGTGTAAGGACGTAACGCGTCCTTTGGCGGAGAGGAACGCTATTCTTTACCCTGTTGGCAGGGTAGCGCATAAAACGCCATTTCGCACCGGCTTCCAGCTTTTCCCTTAGTCCCACGCAAGAAATCGTGTGTCATCTCACGCCCTGTCATATTACTTTTGGATGTAATCGCACAGAGAGAGAAAGGGGGGGGGGGGATGAAATAGCACTTTGAATGAAATCACTAGAAACTCATCAATGCTGACAAGAATCATACTCAACTCTTAACTATGGGAAGCAAAAAAAAAACAACAACAACAACAGTGAAGGTTTAAGACGGATTAATTACCTCCCCCCCCCCCCAAAAAAAAAAAAAATAAATAAAATAAAATAAAAAATACGTACCGCATTTCATACTGCAATGTAGGACCTATATGCTAGGTAAACCTATGACCAGTGCTCAGCCCAGTATTTGGCGACTGGAGTGCATCATAATCCATCAATGAAACCATAGCTCGTTTAGAATGAGAAATAATCGAAATGAATGGAATTTTGCTCTATTTGTGCACAAAAAGGCTTACTCTAAAGAGTGATGATTATTGATTTTAAAGCAATGACATTACTTTCGTTATCAAGTGTGACCCTACTTTCAGCAGGTGAACAATAACTACTTGACAGGAGCTTAAAGGCATAATTTACCATTTGAAGATGAAACAAAAACCCAGCTTTAGTGCTTCAAGATAGTTGTAATATGTGAGTTAGGGATAGAAATAACCAATGTAAAACATTGAATCAATATTATCATTGTTAGATATTGTTAAATGTGCAAAATGTGAACAATAATTACAATAAAAATGTTTCCAGACTAAATCGTCTACAGTTATGATTTATTGAGAAAAAGAAAGCTATCTCCGTATATTTTAGGCTTTATTGCACAATTTTTTTTTCTTATATGGTAGGATGTTTTGTGATACAACTGACCTACACACAATGCATCAAAATTGCCATTGCAAACATTTTTTTTTTTAAATCGCTGATCCAAAAAGTTAACAGGACATTTAAAGATATTCATTTCATTACTAATGTACTAGGCCTATATAGCACGTATGGGATAAATACAACCAGTTCTGCAAGTTTTTAGACACCGGCTTGCCTGCTCTTCTTTATTAAGGTATAACCATCGTGGCAAAACATAATCATACCTTTTTTTCTCTTTCCTTTGCTTCAAATAATAACATCAACTTCTTCAGGCAATATTTACATTTTCAAGAATCATACCCTGCTAATTATAACATTGGTCATGATCGTGTTTCAAAACCCAGATGGGTTTGAACTTTTAGAATACTGACACTTAGTGTACAGATGATTATAAACTTTTATTTATAGGAACTGAAAATATAATAAAGTTGTTCAGCTATCTGACTGAACACATACTAACTTCCTCATATGGCATAACATGTGTACATTTTATCTCAACATGCCTTTCGTAAACATTTTCTCTTATATGAACGTTACATGACCCCAACCTTGCACTGAACTTGGTCAACATCGATAAAATCTTAAAATGGACTACAACAAACCTGCAGGAGAATCTTATAAAAGACATGACGTTCGATCATGTTGCTGTAATACATATGAATATTATGAATATGAAAAGTGGCTGATGATTTCTTTCTCCAGGGAAGAGTGAATCGCAAGGAAAATATTAAGGTAATCACCATAAGCTCTTTGCCAATTTGTTTTACCCATAATTCATCGGTATTTTTATTTCACAACATCTAGAGCAATTCCTGCAACCCGATTGGTCCCCTGCTCATCACCTGACATCAAGTATCAATTCACGATTTCGTGTTTTTAAGGTACTGTTTACCTTTGGGAGCAGTGATTTGAAAAATGTTCGAGATGTCACATTTAATGCACACGTGTAGGTCAGTTGTGTCATAAAACATTCCCCTGTGTAAAATTTTCGGAATGCAGTTTAGAATATAGGAGATACAGTGTATCACAATTTTCTCAATACACCGTAACTGCAGACAGTTTAGTCTAGAAACATTTTTATCATAATCATTGTTCACATTTTTATATATCATAACTATTGTTCACATTTTTTATATTCAACAATACTTAGCATTAATTATACGGATTAAGATTTTTACATTGTTTTTTTTCTATGCCCAACTCACATTTCAGATTTTTTTTTTAGCACTAAAGCCTGGTTTTTGTTTTATCTGCAAATGGTAACTTATGCCGTAAAAGTCGAGCAGTTTAGGTTTAATAGTGCACGATGGCGTAATTCACGTATAGGGCCGGCATTCATTTTACCTCCTTGATAGGCTCTTACTCAAATTTTTTTACCAGTCGAACTCTTCTGACGTCACAACATGCATGCCTTTCCAGCGCGTATTCAATCAGTGTAAGTCTATAGCGCGCTTTCAACCAGTTACTACCAATCTTTTCCTCTTTCGTCTGTACCATTCGCCTCGGGTAGTCCTGAGAAATGTTTGTCATTAGATGTATACGATACAATGAGACACAAGAGCACATCTGGATAACGTCATAGGTGGCTCATAAAACAAATTATGAATGTTATATACAGTTGGGATAAAACAGGTCTTTGCATCCAGTGAAATATCTTTAACCATCGCACTCGTGGCCACTCACTGTTTTGTATAATGTTGACAAAGAATAGTAGTCATAATAACATGGCAATGGACAATGATTATTCCTTGTCATCATCATTATTTCTTCATCGTTCATCTTGTAAAAAACCTGAAACTGAAGAGGTTTGGGCCTCATCATCAATGATAATAGCAGGATAGTAATAGCAGTAGCAGCAGCAGCAGCAACAGTGGAAGAACTAGATAGTAAAACAAGAGATGTAATGCTAGTAGCAGTTGTAATAGTAGTAGAATAGAGATCACCCTATTGAAGAGAGAGGGAGAGAGAGAAAGAAAAAAGATGGAACCTGATAGTAGTAGCAATATAGCGTTGTTATTACCTTGGAGTAAAATGTTGTGGTCATGAAAAAGTTTGCAGTACGTGTTAAACGGAAACACGTGTTTTCGTCAAAAGGTTTGCTCTGAACTGCTGCTTAGGACTGACTCATTCCGAAAACAGAGCTGTTCGGGAGTCATTTGCGGCAGATACACGAGCCATCAAGCAGCATCAATCGAACATATTTTGAAAGTGAGTAAGGCTAATATGATCAGCCTAGAATGCATATATGTATCAGATATCTGAGCTGCAGCTTTAATACAAACCAATTAATGTCGGAGTGTGCTACAGTGTCCGTACTAACAGGTGTAGCCTATATTTCTCAGGCCCGTAACCACCCCCTTGATCTCATTTTATTTTTATTAATTGATTCTTGCCCTGTAGTTCATTTAACTCTTTTTTATTACACAATAAAAAAAAATGAAAAAAAAATAAAACAATGTAATCTCAAATAGTTTTTTTTTTTGATCGTGACGTCGTTTTCTTTCATATATATATATATATATATATATATATATATATATATATCCCTAGTTGGCACCTTAGGGAGACATATTGGGGGGAAGTGTCTTCATTAGGGAGACAACTGGTCATTAAGGAGACAATTTTCGTGTCTCCATTGCGTAAACTGCCATTGAACATGTATTGATAAATTTGCATATAAAACAAATGGAAATGTCTTCCAAATGACCCATCTAGGAGTATATATATATATATATATATGTGATTACGTACTCATCTAATGGGAGAAATATGCAAAGTCTGCCCGCAGTCTTCCTGTCAAGTTGTATATTATGTAAATAATTACAATATTCTGTTCCTAATGCCAAAGCGAAAGCCCACATGTCCTTGAAGGAAAGCCTCTATTTTTACCCATGCATCCTAATAAAAAAATGAGTTTCAGTGCGACCATGAATTGAACGTAGTGATAGTGTATTACTGCACGCGTTGATACTTCGTTGACATTTTCTTCGTGCAATGAGTGCATCTATTTATATTGCTAGCTGCTATTAATTACAAAGGAGCAATTGTCTGCCAACTGGGAAGAACACATTGTCCGTAGAGCCAACATTTAGTCAATGTGTCACTCAAGCAAGATTCCGTTATTTTTTTATAACGATAGGCCATTCCTCATGTAATGAAAAGTATTTGAGAGAAGAATTTTGTATCATATCTGGTAATATCGCGTGAATGTGCCTACAATGAAATCATAATTACAGAGATATGTGCATTTTCATACAGAGACCAAAACATAATTCTTTATAGAGACTTAGACATTTTATGAGTAAAGGTTTGCATCACCTCAGCCTGTAATGTCAGCTTGTACAGTGACCTTCTCATCCCAAACTTTTTATGAAATTCAAACAGGGGAGGAGGCGGGGATAGGGGTGGGGAGGCAGTCTTCGAAGCAAAGCAAAGTACATTGTACTGACGCCCATGCATGGCAGGCGCTGGCGACAACTTATAAAGCTAACTATAAAACTAATTATGACACAGAATGACATTAACGACCTTGGTAACTTGTGGGGTATCTAATCTCGATACGTAAGAGTGGCCCCTTTGTTCAAGGATATTGGAGCGAGGTCTGCCTGCTAGTCACGACACTCAGAAAACCAATATCATAATATCTTTCCCCTTTAAAGGTACTGTTTACCATTGGAAGCAGTGATTTAACAAAAAATGTTAGAGTTATCACATCTGATGCACATGTGCAGGTCAGTTGTATCACAAAACATTCTACCTTATAAAAAATTCACAATGACTCCTAAAATATAAGGAGATATCACTGTTTTTTCTCAGTAAACCATTACTATTTTTATAGACGGTTTAGTCTAAAAACAATGTTTATTATAACTATAGTTCACATTTTATTATGTAACAATACTTAAAATTGGTCAAACTGATTAACATTTTGTACATTAGTTGTTTCTATCCCTAACACATTTTAGAACTTTTTTTAAAGCACTAAAGCTGGGTTTTTGTTTCATCTGCAAAATGGTAAAATCGTGACAATATCTGCAGGCCGTATGGTCTAGTCTTAGCGTTTTTGAAAACTAGACGATATCTTTGGTCCTCACTATTCTGTGATAAATATGAATGCTTATTCACATTTCGTTACATTCCCTTCACCTTATAGTCACAAATATCTATATAATTATGTGGGTGCGCTGCAGTGGCATAATGGATAAGACTCCCTACCCCCAATAGGAAGGCCCGAGTTCGATTCCCGCCAAGCGCTTACGTCCTTGGACAAAATGTTTTTACCCACCGCGCCCCTCTCGATCCAGGTGTATAAATGGATACCTGGCAACGGTAGGGTAATATAAATAATAATGGCAGGGCCCTCTGGTAGAGCTGTGACAACACTGAAGAGGTTATCCTAGATAAGACATTGTTATTATTCTTTTTTTTTTTTGTATCTGCTTTATGCGTCTGTGTTTTCCCCGACGAATAAAGAATACACAGAAATATCAACTCAAATAATAATGTCGACAGTGTTCAATATTGATTGTTTTGAAAATGGAACGAATTGATCTGAATTACGTTGATGATTAAATGGGCGTGGCGAATCGTATAAAAGGAAGATACATGTATCTTCCATGTTAGGTCTAGCACACTTGCACACAACACATCTCAAAGGCTACGGTCACAACCCCCAAAATCAGCCTGCTTGGCGACCGGTCGGCGAGTTTTTAGCCAATTTCGGTCGGACAACGACCGGTGATCCACCAGTGACCGACCAGGTACCACTGATTTTTAGGGCATCGGTCGGTCGCCACTGAAGTTTTAAAGGCATAATTTACCATTTGCAGATGAAACAAAAATCAAGCATTAGTGCTTTAAAATAGTTCTAATATGTGAGTTATTGATAGAAACAACCACTGTAAAAATGTGAATCCATATAATTGATGTTAAGTGTTGTTAGATACACAAAATGTGAACAATAGGTATAATAAAAATGTTTCCAGACTAAACCGTCTACAGTTACGGTTTACTGAGAAAAACACTGATGTCTCCTTATATTTTAGGCTTTATTGCAAAAATTTTATATGGTAGGATGTTTTGTGATATGACAGACCTACACATATGCATAAAATGTGACATCTTGAACGTTTTTGAAATCACTGCTCCCAAAGGTAAATGGACCTTTAACGCGGAGTTAAAATTTCAGCGGCGACCGACCAGTTTTCATTCGCTGCCCTCAATACGCTCGGTGCCCGAGCGGCAGCCGCCCAGGCACTGACCTAATCGAGCGGTCGCCGCCGAGCAATTTAGGGAACAAAAATAATAGAGACAAAAATGACAAAAGCACAGAAGAAAACCGAGGGAATAGATCAAGCGGTCGCCGTCGAGCGATTTAGGGACTAAAAATGATAAAGATAAAAATGACAGAAGCACTGAAGGAAACCAGGGACTAGATGGGAAAGAGAAGCCAGGGCAATGTGGAAGAAGCGGGGGAGGGACAACCACTTTGGGGCAAAAGAGATGAAAGCTAAAAGTTAGTGTCGATATACACTTAGTAATATATGGTTTGGTTATCTTATCATTCATTAAATGCCTATTGAATGAAGAAGTCATGAATGACAAGAGATGGGGAAATGACAGAAGCAAACAAAGATATTTTGGAAAATTATTCTAATCTATTCTAATCTTTGTTCCATCTTTGGTTTTCCTCCTTTTTGTTTGATTTCCTAATTTCTAGTTATCTGTGGTTTCACATAACTGAGGTTTGGTAGTTCGTAATTTAACTCTTAAATCTTTAGCCTCGAGTTTTATCTTTATTAATTGATTGATAGCCACATCACAAATCACATAGGTACATGAATAAACCTAGGTAGCTTGTGAGAAATTTCCGGCAGAGTCCGGCGGGCGGCCGCCGGGACGCCTACGGGACACCGGTAGATGACCTATCAATCACCCGTAGGTCGCTGAGCGATTTCGTAAAAATCGGCCGGTGGCCGGTGGGAGATCGTTCAGTTGCCAATGGGGCATCGCTCGGTAACTGCTCAGTCTCTGCGCGGAGAAGATCCCCATATTTCGCAATTTTTTACCTAAAGTCGACCGGTGACCTACGGGAAATCGACAGGGCATCGTTTGGGCATCGCTGGAGTTTTATAGCCTGCTCAACATCTCCAAAACTGCTGGGCGGTGCCAAAATTTCAGCGGCGACTGACCGAGCAGGCTACAAATCAGTCGGTCGCCGCTCTGAGTTGTGATCGTAGCCAAAGAGAGGCCATTAAAATAAAGAAAAAAAAAGACGAAGACGACAGACATAAAATTCTTGGAAATTCCTTTCTTATTCTAAACCCAATTTGTGTGACAATAACTCGGATTTGATACAAATAGATTAGTCATTGTACTAAGTATATTATGCGCTATCTCTTCTTTCATTGTAATTTATAGCTTAATGAAAGCAAACACCTCGTCGGAAATAGTCATGCCTGGATCAATATGAAACAGACTGATTAAACGGATACGAAGAGGAATTCTGAAAATGAGAATATTTTAGAATACACAAGCACTTACGAACACACACATACATATTTACGCATTGATAGGTACATTCATATACAGACAGTAATACATATATCACTTATATACAAATGTATATATATAATTATGTAAATACATAAACGGAAGACATGTTCAAGGTATACAGCGAATGAGATGATTCCTAGTGTTCTAATAATTTGACGATCAATTTTCAGTGTTTGATTTTATTGCTGCCCCCTCAGTGTTACATTTAATTATAGACATAACTCTATTTGATTAAGTTAAATATTGTGATATCCCCCGCTATATATAAATATATATATATATATATATATATATATACACACACACTTACATGCACAACGACAGAAACTGTCGGTCTGAAGGACAATGAACAACCCACCCTCATAATAAGCCCTTTCTGGTGATATAATGTTCTATTTTTGTTTGAGGGCCTCAATAATGACTGACAATTCTGAGGAGATATTCTCATATCTTATGATGAATATTAACACCTCGTCCCGTTTTCCAAGTTGCTGATTTCTAGTCAGCTGTCTGCAACAGAAAGCCTTTTAAGCGTGTAACATTGAGGTAGTTGTTCTTCAGATGTGTCTTGGACACGTCATAGAGGACTACCCTGAACGGGTCCTCAACATGACTTTGTCGGGAGAGGGAAGGCGTGAGAAATCAAAGGACGCTGCTTTGGCGAGCGGCCGGTCCGTGCTATTGGCATTCGGGGAATCATTGTATATCATGCGGATTGTAAGCCGAATTGGAAACTCTGGTTTAGGTTAACCGTCAAACATCTACAAAACAAAACTTCTTAATCTTACCAGGAAAGCCGAAGCACATCAGGGAGATGTTTTGTTCTATTCTTCACATAGATTTATTGAACAGACACGTTTGACAGAAGTGTGTTTATGGACGTGTACAGCCCTATTGTATCTATTACGAGGGCTCCCAGGCAAAGATCATTACATCTTGGCGGGTTTGACGGATAGTTAAAAACGTTACATGACTGCCACACGCCAAGAAGAGGGGGATCATAACTTGAATCCCCACTGTAGAGTGAGAAGAATAGCAGCTTTATACGAGTAAGCAATGTTGCAAGGGCCTACTCACAGGGAAATTTGGCAAAACTTGACTGAGTGTGAAGCAAGATCTATATTTACCAGAACAAAATAATAAAGACAACAGGATTGAAGGGTACGACAAAGATTGGGAATTGAATTTCATAACGCAAACATTAATCAAGATGAATATGATATATATATATATATATATATATATATATATATATATATATATGTATATATATATATATATATATATCATATTCATCTTGATTAATGTATACTCCTAGATGGGTCATTTGGAAGACATTTCCATTTGTTTTATATGCAAATTTTAAAATACATGTTCAATGGCAATTTACGCAATGGAGACACGAAAATTGTCTCCTTAATGACCAGTTGTCTCCCTAATGAAGACACTTCCCCCCAATATGTCTCCCTAAGGTGCCAACTAGGGATATATATATATATATATATATATATATATATATCATTATAAACACATTCGTATACACACATACAACCATACAAATATACTTTCATATAAGTGTGTGCATGCATATGCATAAGAAAATTTTGTTTTTGTTTGTTTTTCTTTTTTTACTTTACGAGTATTTCTATTCCAGTGAGTTGTTTATATCATATTCATGCATCTCCACACATGTCACGTGTTTTTGATAAAAATGGGATATTGAAGTTTAAAGTTGCTTAATCTATCGAAAAAGTCGGCAAAGTAGTTTCTAGGAGGTGGAAGAGTCCATGCACATCCCTGGTACTGGTTCTATACTCTCATAATTCATCTAAACTTAGTTTATCATGTCAAGAAAAAAAAAGTAATGATTGAATGAATTAAGAAAGAGGGAAAAAATGTAAACAATCGCCGTGATCTGTCCAATATCTGTACATACGCAATTAAGAGGGAAACAAAGTAGGTGCAAAACTTTGACACCTTGACACAGTCAGCATGATTTGCCAGAACCATATTACCGTGTTTTGCGTGCGAAAACTTGCATGCAGCGAGCACAATAGGCTCGTTTGGCAAGGGTCTTGAGCACTTAGTAATTTCAACATGTCAAAGAAATCTTCCAGGAAAAAAAAAAGGAAAACAAAAACAAAACGTGTTTACAACGTTCAATCCATATCCAGTGATGTGATGGGCGAACGCAAACCCAAGTCTTAACATATAGGTTAACCAAGAAATTCATAAATTACACCATACAATGTATCATCATAGAGTCACGATAGGCAGTCAACTGGAATGGCAGAGCATCGCTTGTAGTAACTTCATTTTGAGGCAACATTGTCACACTACGCACATGATGGCGAACTCATTGGTTACTCGTTGCGTTGGGCGAAAGATGTGCAGCGTAATCTAATTTACTAATCCAAAAGAAAAGATCGCGCTGTTTTATCAATGATTGTTACACCCCGAAGCAGACCCACTTTGTAAGAACGCGTGATAAACTGTTTTCACCACCTTCTCTTGTGATGCAGTTATTGGGGGCGTGTCCGGAAACGTTATACCATTACAGTCCACGCATAGGTATGGATATTGACTTCATCTATAGAAACTACATCACACATTCAAGTTCATGTGCGCGCACGTCATGAGCTCGACATCCACAAGTCATACAGCTCACTGGTCACACAGCAGCGTGCACAGCCAACGATTTGTCAGCTTACTCGTAAGCTATACAACTCGTGAGTCACACAGCTTTATTACGAGCTGGACACTGCGTGAACGAGGCCCACGTTCTCGATATCAACTTAAAATAGGTTCACGAGCTATACGGTCCATGAGGTAGACACTAGAGAGACAAATAAGGGCCATGATCGAGCTCGACACTAGGCAAAAAAAGAAAAAAAGAAAGGTCGACATCATATCAAGGGGCTTAATGAACATTACTGTCGAAATCGGGAAACTTTTTATGTCTAGTGTATACCTCATGGGCCTGTTTTACTCTTGCTAGTGGGCCTGTTTCACTTTGTGTCTAGCTCGTGGGCCGTATGATTCATGGGTGTCGAGCTTGTCGGATAACCCCATTCTTTTTTACTCTTTGAAAATCTTACTTTACACGAACGTGCTGGCTGTTTCGTCTTTGTCCTACCTGGTCATCATAAAAGCTATTGTATGAATGCATGTCGTGTTAAGAGTGACTCTCCCGCTCGAAACCTTCCCGAAACCACTTTTCACCTTCCTAAGCACAAGCGTGATTATCATCGCACACAAAACCAGCTGATAACCACAATTAACTAATGAGACAATGAATCATCTTTCTAGAAATCAATTTGTACGGGATCGAGAAGTGAAAACATCTGGTCAAGCATCAATCAAGCTGTCGATCCAGCCGCTGATCCTGGCTATATACTATCAATAGTCCAGTAGGACGTCATGAACGTTGCGACAGGGCGATCGATGTCACGAAATCATCCGTTTCAATCCAAGCTTACAGCAGTCTAGGGATACCATGGGGTGGAAAGGCTGGATGGCCCGGCTCTGATATATTATTCGAAAACCTCGAAAGGAATTGTGCATAAATTTATCACTAATCTCTCTGTAATTACACACACATCTAAAGAATCTCGACTATTATACCTATGAACGTACGCTATAACGGAGATCTCTTCCCAGGGTATAGATAACGGCCGTTGATCTTTAGAAACCGAAGATATTAATCAAAGACGCTTAACTAATAAGACACGAAAGTGCGCGCTAATCCTGTACAAAACAAATGGACAGCGCGCGGTCCTCAAGCGTATACGCACATCAACTGAGACGCGCTGCCTTGACGCTTGATAAACAGCAGCAGCGACTTCAGGAACAGCGCGTCTCAGGTGATGTGTGTCTTTGCCTGAGACGCGCTGTCTTTGAAGATGTTGTTGTTTATCAAGCGTCTTTGATTGTGAGATCATGTTGTTGCCAAATTTTTACCTCCACGAAATAATCCTTATTAATTTAAAATCTCGTTCTTCAAAATAATCCCCTTAATCGAAAAAAAGCTACGACTATAATTTTTAAATCTTTTTAAGATAATAAAAATACTACTACCTTTTGAAATGAGTGATGTTCCTAGGTGTACTGAGTTTGTACTTAGCTCTCTTTTGTATCGTCATGTAGGGTAGCCATTTTGTGTCCATTTTTATCGCGCGCCTTCATATCTTGTTATCTACTATCTTTGATATTAATGGACTGATTATTTTCATCTTATGAAACAGCTGATGTTCCTCCACTGAAGTAATTTACCCAAAAGTTTAACAAGTGCGATAAAGACAGAAATCTCCTTTATAACTTTTCACTTGTATTAAAGGCATAATTTACCATTTGCAGATGAAAGCATTAGTGCTATAAAATAGTTCTAAAATGTGAGTTAGGGATAGAAACAACCACTGTCAAAATTTGAATCCGTATAATTGATGTTAAGTGTTGTTAAATACACAAAATGTGAACAATAGTTATAATAAAAAATTTTTCCAGACTAAACCGTATACAGTTACGGTTTATTGAGAAAAACCCTGATATCTCCTTATATTTTAGGTTTTATTGCAAATATTTCATATGGTAGGATGTTTTATGATACAACAGACCTACACATATGCATCAAATATGATATCTTGAAAATTTTTGAAATCACTGCTCCCAAAGGTAAACTGGACCTTTAAGTCACTGTCAATTTGTTTTCCTTATACGACACCGTAAAGTTGCTTTTGTATTTGAAGCTCCGTCTGTTGGTCTAGTTTGAAAATCCAGACCTGTTCAATTTTTCTGCCAAAATGAAACAGTATGAGTGATGTAGTTATCTGTTTACTTTATTTTTTGCTTCCTCTCAAAATCTAGTTTGATATTGTAGCATTATAACCTTTCATGCAATTTCCACGCTCCGCATGTGCTCCTCCCTATGTGTGTATGTGTGTATGTGGTACAGTCAACTGACAGTGTAGTGTTGTGAGTTGATAACGGAGCGTGAACAGAAAGCAACCCTCTTCCATTTCAAATAAACAATTCAAGACTTCAATCTACTTCTGATTGAGACAGATTGAGAGAGAGAGAGAGAGAGGGAGAAAGAGGGAGAGAGAGAGAGGGAGAGAGAGAGAGAGAGGGGGGGGGGGGGTAGGACGAGTAAGCTGATATAACGTAACGTGAAAAAAAAAACTTTCAATTCGAAATATAAAAGCCTATTATAGTCCAAGTTAAAAACGAAAATAAAAGTCACGCTTTTGCACGCATCGTTTTTTTTTTTTTTAATGATTAATACCCCAACCCTAGAAATTCCACCACTTCTATCCATTATAATATTCATGATATGTGGCTATATAACATGGGGAATTCCATTGAGTTGAGTATTCTCTATGTGTGACATGTGCCTTGGGAGTTGTATGTAATGGCAGCTCGTGCAATACAGCGTGCGGTAGGTTTATGGCCGGGCAATTCCAAAACCTGATATTAAGTTTTGGATTGAAGTAGTAACCACTAGCAGCAAATATTCACGTATTTACTGCAACCGAGTGTTTCATATTCATATCGTAAGTATATGAATAGCATTTATAAACGCGCGTCAAGTGTCAAACATGTGTCAAGTTGGGATCATGTTACAGTTGGGGTCAGAAAAGTGCACTATTTGGCCGTGAGTTTGATTCTAATGACGGCGGTTAATAATATGGTTACGTTTTTCCTTTTTGTTTTGATTTGTTTTTGTTTGGTTCTGTTTGTTTGTTTGTTTGTTTGTTTGTTTGGTTGTTTTTTTTTAACAGAGTTCATGAGCACTACACAGTACAATTTGACTGAAGAATTTGAAGGCATGTACAGAATCACGATTTATGTAACCATGTAAAAACAAAACAAAACAAAACAAAACATAAGAAGCAACATTTTATTGTATTGTAATCTAGTGTGGGCTACAAGTGCAAAGACTAAACTCAACTCCATTTATTTATTACAAAGAAAGCCATTCCCATCTGTACTGGCTCACAATACTTAGCCCACACCAATCCGCTTTTTTATCAGCTAAAAACACTGAATATATTTGATACAAACACATTTCACTCTTTGCTTTTTATTTCTAAATATTTGAACAACTTACTTCCAAACACTTTTCACTTTTTCTTTAAACTGAATTATACTGTTCATTCGTATCCAACTCGTAATTCGCAAAATTTTCATTTAGTAAATCCCAAATTATTAATTGCACAAAAATTTATAAGACATAATGGACCAAATCTTTGGAACACACTCCCAGATTATGTTAAATCATGTAAAACGTTATATTCTTTTAAGGCTAGATTGGAAACTATTTTACTGTCAGATTACAATCTATGAACATAGCATCTGAATATAGATTTTGTGTTGTTTGATCACATTTCTTTTCCTGTAAATTGGATTTTAAACTACAACAAATATACGCAATGTTTCTGTGTCTATCATTTCATTTCATTCCCATTATCTTCATCATCACCACCATCACTTTCATCTTCATTATCACATTTCTTTTCTTATCATCACCTTGTCATCATCATCATCATCATCATCATCATCATAATTCACTTTATTTCTATTCGTAACTATGAACTAGAATATAAAACTTAATGCATTTATAGTGTATTATATTTTGTACTATTTCCCCATTCCGCAAATAACATAATTATGTGTATTATGTAGATAGGTCCCTGGGCTGCCACGTGTTCAAGCTTTTACTTATAGTGGCAGTCCTTCTTCCGCATAATTTCTCAGGTAATAAATATTTGGAAATTTGGTAATACCAGTTATATTTTGTTAATGGATTATTTATTTACACATTAGTTTTCCTTCAATTCAATTCAATTCAATGAATCATGTACATTGCAATCTGCTTACTGATATTTATGTGATATTCATTGATATTACAGAAAAGAATCTTGATTTATGTATGAAATAGTGTTGGAAGAAAAATCAATCAAACAAACAAATCAACAAACAAACAAACATCTTTTTGAGGCTTTTTATTCCTTTCTTTCTTTTAATTATTACCTTTAGTATTTTTTTCTTCAACAACATATAATGCTATCATTTTCATTGCCATCATTTGCGGCATAGAAATTTAACACAACATATTACCCGCCATGAGAAAGGAAAAAGAAATGACATTTGAGATACGAGTGATTGACGTCACGTCATTAATAAAACGTAACCTCGTCACGAAGGCGTAATTACCTACCTGATTTACGTTTAATAGTGGGATGTTTTCGATATGAATAACTGAAAAACAAACAAACAAACACTATGATTCGAAAACATTTCCGTGTTAGCGGCTGGTGTTCCCATAGATATGTCCTGTCATAAAAAAAAAAGAAATATCATAGCCGAGTGTGTTTGTTGATGTTGTTGGTTTTAGTACCTACACCACACAATGTCTAAACCAATTATTCAAATTTCCCAGAATAGTACTCAAGTGTGTTATTTGAATATGTCATATTATGTTTTTGTTTTGCTTTGATGTTGCCATAATTACTAGAGATAAACTGTGAGTATGTGTGAGTGTGTGTATGTGTTTGCGTGTGTGATATGAGAGAGGGATATAAAAACATATATGTATATTACATATATATATATATATATATATATATATATATATATATATATATATATATATGTGATCCTGCATCACAAAACCAACAAAAAGTCGCCAGACATGGATTTTCATAGGGCAGATTCTGAAAGAGCAGACTCTAAGCTTTAAAATGATGTATAACTCAATTCAAATGGACTCCCCTAACCTACCTAAATACTGGAAAGAAAGCACACACTCTGGAAAAGTGTGAACTGACAAAAGAGGCTCTGAAGTACAGGGTCTATTCAAGCGCTTAATCTTTCACCAAGCAGGGCTAGCTGTGCGATGAAAGGGACAAAACACATGATGTAAACCACTGGAGCAACAACAATGAAGGGATTATCAGATTGAGCATGTTCTATTAACACATTCTGTCCATGATTATTGCTAACTTTCAAAGCAGTAGAATTATCCTTTTTAAAGTTATTAGACCTGAAAGTGAAGAGTGTACATAGGATTTCAAGAAATGAAAGGGGGCCTCTAATACAAACCTGATCATTCTACTCTCCCGCCCAAAAAGGGGTTGTAGAACAACTGCCTAAGACACATTTTCCTTTTCGTGTTATGATCCCAAACTAAAGAATAATGTAGAAGAAAGATAGTTCTTTCAGAAAATATGAAAAACTCAACACTGACTTAGTTGACCCATTTCACCTAAAATCAAGGGGTGCGACTTTTTGTTTGTTTTGTGATGTGTACAAGACCGAAACTTCTTGCAAAAACGCAGGACCTTGTGATAAAGAGTTCTCAGATCAAAACGACACCGCATAGGTTTCACCGTCGAAGATATCGTACTCTTTTAAGTTGATGTTGAACTATACCAGGTAATTTAAAAGGTATTCATATCATTTTGTCAGTTCCCCGATCCTTTAAGAGTACATCTGCAGGCCAATATTTTGATAGCTAGTATAAGGGAAATCAAAATGTGGTCAAAACTCCCGATTCAAGCCAACAGGAATCAATGTGGTAGCGTAGGCTGATATCCACGATTAGTCTGGACAGGACTGCGGTCTATTTATATTTCTCACGGGTTGTATTATTGTCTCTATTTTAATTTTAACAGTGGGAATATTGTTCAGTGGTTTGGCTAGGTTCCGCCACCTCGTTGGTCAGTGGCATAGCTAGTACAGTGAATGACAAATGTCAATGCCAAGAGTTGATCTATTAAAGCTATACAGGGCTGGGGGAGTATGCCGATTCTGGTTTGTTTAAGCAAGGATCATACAATGTCTTCATCACACTGGCATGTTGTCGAGCATCGTTAATAATCACGTCCATCAAAACGTTTTGGTCGAAACGCGAAATATTTTCACATACCATGATAATGACCTATTCAAAACTCCAACGTAGTGTTGAAACAAAATACCAAAGCAGCCAGCTTCGGAGATGGTTGCACCTCTATAACTTACGAAGCAAAACCAAGTGTATACGAACAACAAGAGAGCTATTAAATAGCCTCTCTTAAAACTTTACAAGATTACTCGCACGATTCGGGCTGAGCCTATTAAACGCTGAAAACATGTTTTCTTTGTTTTCTTAAAAATCTTATATAGCATTAGTATACCAGGAAAATGTAACTTAGTATTATGTTTATAGAAGATGGCATGAACTATAGAGGCAATCAATTTGTTTTCGTTTATCATGCTCAATTTCTTTTGAAATATCATGCTGTCTATTCCCTATTCTGGCTGTAGGTTTAGCTCTACTATAAAGCATATCTGTTTTGGGGTGGAATGATTTTGAAATTGGTTATAATATCGCACTACAATTCATAATCTTTAATATAAGTTGATTTTTTTGTAATGTTTATGCACATGCAAAGTCCTGCAAACAAAGGCCGAGGATTGCTCCCTTTCCCATCACACCCCACACCCAACATCCTCCACCCCACCTGCAATGGTCATCAAAAAATAAACAAACAAAGAAACAAACAAACAAAGAAAGAAACAAACAAAGTAAATTCTCTGAGAAACGATTGTCTCAGGGACGTCAGAGATGTTTATTTGAAGCGTAGCTTTAGTGTCAACCTTGAAAATTTATGATAGATTTGATTTGTGAAATATGATGCATAAGATGTTTATCCGTAATCGTCAAAAAGACTATTATTACATTATTTAAGATAAGATAATGACAACAATTAAGACAATACAATAACACATTTTTAACTCCTAATACCTGCCCTTCTAAGCGCATTATTACAGAAGTAAAACCTTGCATTAAGATAGAGAATATAATTACAAAACATTCGGTTGATAATGTCACTTTTTCGGTCTATATATTATCATGCGCTATAACCATTGTATTTCCTTTGCATTCTTGAGTCGAAGAAGGTATGAAACGAATGACACACACCTACAAAAAAAAAATCAACAAAAACCAACAACAAAACCAACCGAAAAGTATCAAGCAAAGCAAAAACAGCTAAAAAGACTTTAAGTGCAAATTTCCCCTCTGTAATTTATCACACTATAAGGCAAGGCGACGGAGTTTGGCGCCACAACAGTTTGTTTATATCCAATTATAGCTCATTGTAGGGAATGAGTGTAGTTTGTAGACTTCCCTTTGAATTTTTTTAACACTTTCATCGTTATTGCAGGCGGGGAGATGTGTCACTCTGTCACGGACAACAAAGATTTTGTTCTGTTGTTACCTACAGTGTCTCAACTCGTTTAGAGGGAACAGGAGCTTTATGTATACACCACGCCACCCCCTCCTCCCCTCTTGGGTAGCGCTTCCTGAGTTAATTTCCAGCCGACCAGCTGGGGATGCCCGGGTAAGAGTAACCCCCTCTCCATCGACGGAGCCCCAGTATCTTTTTCGTTGCGCGTGTGATATGGAGTGAGTCCATCCTTTTTCAGCTCGGCCTCTGCTCTTGAAAACGTTCCATTTAGGATCGATGGAAAGTATTAAGGTGAATGATGCCAGGAATATGTCGATACCGTGCCAAACTTTCAGCAAAGTGCCGAGATATTATGTGATTGTCATTCCCCAGCTCTGTTTTGGTTTCTGCGCAGTGGTTGTTGCTGTTCTGTGTTTTTATTCTCCTTTATTTTGTTTTGATTACACATTCATACATAAGTTATTCTACACGTTATTCGCTGTGTGACTACACTTACGGGCTATTGTTAGATCCTGGCAACGACATTCTCATTTACTGATCTCGACTTTGATGTACACGTGTCTGCGTGTTTTACCCTCGATCGTGCGTGTGCATGTGTGCGTGTATGTGGGTGCTAGGATGTGTGTTATTGTGCATATATGAGAGTTCGAGTTTTTTTTTTTTTTTTTCCACGTCGTCTGTTCATGCTGAACTCCCTATCTGTGGTTATGGGATATTCCCCTTATGGTTGTGGTTGATTAGCCCACTAATCTGATGAGTTTCTGACTCCGCAGCTCTAGTATCGGACAGAGAAAAATATTGCGGATGAACTACACCTGACTAAAGATGAAGGAGTAACCGTGTGGTATATGCGATTGAAAAAAAGATGTAGGCCTACGACGTATGTGGATATTATAGGACGTATGTGTCTGAATGCCTATATCAATGCGACACGTTTACGTTCTCATAGTCATGCTTGGGTAATAAGCCAGTTCGGGGTTCCACTTTGAGCATGAGCAGAAAAAGGGTCATTTGTACCATTTTGTTGGATTTAAATTCACTGAGCTAAGCATCTGCGATGTAATGATTATTGGATAGGCCTAATCCTTATAAGTGGTGCTTGCCACTACGTCCACCTGACAGCAAAAGCGCTATTTGCCAATATCCATTGAAAAAGATTGTTATTCAATGCAAAATAATGAAATGGGTGCTCTCCAAGGTGTAAATCAATGGATCATTTTGGTCACCTCAGCTGGTCTACGCAAGTCCACCCTTTGTACTGATGAATTCCGCAATTTGTTACGTCGGGCAAGCCTATATATTTTATCGCTTTGAAAACGAGTGTAGTGTCTAACCTACTGAGAAAAAAAAGGTCATTCTATGTGCACATGAGCTAACACTGAACTGGCTTTAGATTGTAGTGGGCGGGGCTTTTTTTTTTTTTTTCGCAGCGCTAGCGAGGGAATCATAGCGCAAATTACAACTGTATATCAGATTAATGCACCGCGATCCGAAGTGTAACACAACGTGCAAAGTTCGTCACAGTTGTTCGGAGAGACCATATCCATGACAATGCATGAGCTGTCCATACGAAGCATGCATCGATAACTCGGTGTGAATGGTTTCAATTCAATACGTCGCAAGTCCAAACGACGTATGAATATGAATAATCATGCGTGTCTGAAAGCGACATCAGCATGCAGACACCTACCAACAGCCCTATGTCCATAGGAGAACTACTCTCTAGTATGAAAGGGGTGAAAGAGAGATAAAGAGAGAGATAGAAAGAAAGGGGGAGGGTATGAAAGTTTTGGATTAGAAGAGGAAATAGTGGAATTTTCCCAGCGGAAAACGTCTTCTAAAGAAATGACAATTCATGTCTTCTTGCTGGCTTAATCATTGGAGAATATGAACAACACTGAAATATCACTGTTGATATCTCATTGCTGACATTGCACATTGTAAAAACCGAAACTATCCTCGAATTGTCTAATTCTTGTCGGGGTGTTTGGCTTAATTCCACCTTCTCCCTCAAGAAAAAAAATGTAAGAGGTACAAAATTAGCACAGTTAAAAAGGAATACAAAATAGCTCTATTTATTTCCGCTTCTAATGACATCTCTACTCATTCGGCTTGTTCGATTCTACTCTATCACATGACTGAAGTCAAGTTTAGATGAGATTTGGTGTGGATTCCAATTTAAAGGGGCAGTCCAGACGATTTTCATAAATTCATATCATGTAATACTTAAGTCGACAGCGCCATGTATAAATTTGTAGCATTTATTATGGTCCTTGAGCAAAGAACCAAAACTCTGAAAAATCTTAAACAATTATTATACTGAACAGTGTTGATGACAGAGGAGCCTCACGTATTTCAGAAATGTAGCAGTGTGAGTCCGTCACAATCCTGTGTGAAATCTATGCATGCCTTCGTTCAGCTTCCTTGAGCCCCAACTCATGCATTCTCGGGTGTTGTTCGTTATTTCGAAGGTTCGTTATTCCGAAGGTTCGTTGATCCGACAATAAAATAGGGTCCGTAACGAATCTTCGGAATAACGAGCTTTGTTTCATTTACGGAACCTTCGGAATAACGAACCTTATTTCATTTTCGGATTAATGAACCTTCGGAATAACAAACCTTATCACATTTTCGGATTAACGAACCTTCGGAATAAAGAATCTTCGGAATAACGAATCTTCGGAATAACGAACCTTCGGACTAAAGAACCTTCGGAATAACGAACTGTAACCGCATTTTCATGGTGAGGCTACCATGTCACCATCCTTGTTCATTGCAATTTGTTATACATTTTGAAAAATTCTTATTCATCACAGCATATCACTATAAATTCTGAAACTCTCTACTCAGTATAACGAATTTATAGTGCCCAAATGTAAAAGTCTGAAAATCATCCGGAGGTCTCCTTTTGATATCTTCGTTTCATAGTGTGGGGTAGGCTGTCTGTCTGCTCGTGATTCCCTAATGACTCAATTCATTAAGCTAGAAAAGCACTCTTAGAATGTAGACAGAGGGGAGACTCACCCCAAGCAGCTATTTCCACACACACACACACACACACACACACACACACACACACACACATGCTGAAAATCCGCCAATTTCCCAATATAAAAGCCCGTTGTTTACGTCATGAGCTCCAGCTACGCGGCGGCGGCGCCTCGCCCGAGCAGAGCACGCGCTTAGAGGAGTGCGTATGCAAAAGACATGTAACCGGCAGCAAATGTTATTATATGCCTCCGCCACGAAGTGTCGCCGGAGGCATTATTTTTGAAATATTATACAATACCAATTATTATGCAATACCAATTTGCAATTGGTATTGTACTCCCATACCCCATGGGGGTCGTTGAGTCAATAAACTTCTAACTTCGGGCCTCAACTCCAAATTTCATTGACCCTGCCTGTAAAAAGATTTTGTTTTTGTTTTTGTTTTTTAAATCCTTCAAAAATCCATAAAGATTCCCGGATTATTACCGAAACTTAATAATCTCTTCCTTGTGTCATTATCAACTTTTCCTGCAAGTTTCATTCAAGTGCGTTCACAACTTTTTGAGTTATTTTGCAAAAAATCAGACAAACCAACTGAGGTGAAAACATAACCTCCTGTCTTGACGGAGGTAAAAAAAATAAATAGATGAATAAATAATGCATCACATGAGTGACTTTAATGACTGGATCTGGATGTCTCATGGATAAGTCAATCCACGGAAAATTCATGTTTTCAGAGGGAGATATAGTATGAAAAAAATAATATTTGCTCCCCTGTGTGTGGGTAAAAATGCAGTGAAAGTAAACGTCATTAAATCAACTGTTTATCTTCTGTATGAGATTTACGTCATTGCGTTGGACTTTAATTAATAAATCGTTTTGTCAACTATATATATTTTTTCATTTTTCACATGAATCTTTCAGGAGATTCAGCTAATTATAGATGTGATATTGGAAGAGAAACCCAAAACTACTAGCGGAATGTCGTCATTACATACTCACAAACCGGAGAAGATACAATAATGGCGGAAGTAAATAGAGTAATTAATAACGATGACCTGTATCCCGTGTAAAGAGAAAGTTCTGATTTCTAGGGTCTACATTGTAGGCCTATACCTTGTCTGGGAGAAGACGTGTGTGTGTTTGTGTGTGTATGTGTGTGTGTGTGTGTGGGGGGGGGGTACGTATTGATAAGTCCGTGCGAACATTCGGGAAGCGTCGAACCCCCGAAAGTGCAAGCCCTGCCTTTTACTAAACACATTGACGGGAAATTCCTGACCGAATTCAAGGCAGGCAGCAAATGGAAAATGTACTAATTCCATTTTTTTTTAGTATTCATGTTTGTTTTGTTAGCTGTGAGTTCACGTATTCATTTGCAGACCTTACTAAGAGCTCATACCACATCTTATTTTCCCAATACTCAGCTAAGAATACATTTTCCCTATCCTTTTTTTTTTTCATGTCATCAGAACAATGTAATGACTTTTGATATGGCGAAGGAAAATATAAAACATCCAGGATCAATCTGGACGCCATCTCTAATTGTCATTGGCGGTAATCTTCAGGGGGATGTGGTCTGATCTACTCTACACTAAGCTTAGTGTAGCTGAATATGGGCTATCCAGCCATCTTCACAGATGGAAAATGAACAACAACAACAACAACAATATTCATTCACTGCTGGGAGTCGCATTAAAAGGATCGTATAGTTTTGGTTGAGACCTAATTTCAGGTTTCGAACATTTTTTTGGTGAGATAATGAGAAACTTCTTGTGAAATGTGAAAGAGCATGTAATTCTTTGAGGAATTCAACGTTTATTTGATGAAAATTGGTTTTGAAATGGCTGAGATATCCAAATAAGAGCAATTCTAATAAAGTGTGGGACCCACACTTTATTACGAGTGCTTTGTTTTACTTTGTTTTTTGATGTTTCAGTCATTCCAAACCGATTTTCACCAAATAAACTTTGAATTTCTCTTAAAATGGTATGCTCTGTATTATATCATAAGTGTTTTCTTGGTATCTCACAAAAAGTTACAAGCCCAATTCTCATCTCCTCTAATACTGTACCATCCCTTTAAAAGTGGACAGATAATGCTGTTATTCATTCATACCTCCTCCTATTTTCATATTTTGAACTTTACTTCCTAATATCCACTCATATCATGTGCCAGAAGCCTATCTTCACATACCGTACTTCGCTAAAAATAATACCAAATTTAAACAAAAAAGAAAATTAGAATAAGATAAGTAAGACAATAATGAGATATTAAAATGTATGGCAAGACGAATACCTTCTTTCACTTGTTTCTTTCGGATAGTTGAACTCACTTTAATTTGTGTCAGTACAGAGTTAGGGAAAACAAAAAGACTGGGGAGGAATACGCGCCGTCACTGCCCCAGCCATAAACACAGAGATCCGAAAAGGACCCCTAGACTAATCTTACAGAAGCCTAAAATAAATTTGACCTCTATCCAGAGAACACGATTTGAAGTGCTGTTTTATCCAGTTCCAAGACATCTGTCCGTGGTTGTCCGCGTCGTCGGGGGAAGTAGGATTCGAGGTTTTGGAACAAATTGGAGCGCAGCCAGAGTGTGCATCTAGTGACCCTCTCTAACAGTAACCCTCACTTCCGGTTTGCTGTTCTGGTTTTCTCCATATCATTAAATTAAGTACTCATCAAAACTTTCATCTTGTCACCACACTCATCCCCACCAGTGCGCTGCCTTCATAACGACGAGGTTCGCTGGATATATGAGGACAGAATAGGCAGCTATATGTAAGAAAAGACAGTGGGGGGGGGGGGGGGATTGATGGAAATATATGGGTCTAGCTGGTGAACCTTTAAATTACAGGAAGATTTAGCAGCATGCGACTATTTTAGGAAGGTAGGCCCTATTGTCATAAGTATATCATACTTATGACAAAGGTTGCTGCATTGGTCAGTTTTACTGGTAAAGCACAATTGCAGGACGGACGGAAAGTCCAATCAAATCCTTAAACCCCGACATCCTCGGTCGCATTGTATAGAGGTAAAGCATTCTCCCTCTCACGTCATTTTGTGGTTAGATTAGTAGCCCCCTTTTAATATTTTCTTGCTATGCTGATCAGTTATTCTGTCTTCCTTCTTACACACCCCTTTTCTTCTACTTATTTTCTGGACTTTCCTCAAGTAGAGTGCTATTTGTCATACCTTCTTTAAAGCTAATTCGCAGTGGAAAATGTTAATGTAGCCGCTGCGATCAAAACGGTCAACCAGATGGGATCTTTTACTCATGTTGTCACGGTAATAACATTATTGCTCATATACGGTAATATCGTTCTGGCAAATATGTTTTCTTAAGGTAGCATCCATATCTATTCCGGGTGCCTTTATTTTACTTCATTACTTTTTTCCTTTTTTTTTGTGGAACAGATTAGGTTACCATGTGTGTTTCCATTTATGTTGTTTTTGTTATTTTGGTTATCGAACTGTCATAGAGTCAGTTTCGGGATACGTTGCGGCTTATATTATGCTGGTCCCGTCCAGGAGGGGAAGTTTTTAGCTGGCTTCACAGTGTGGGAATTCCCGAAGTCAAACTTATTTGCTGCGAGAAAACGAAACATCAAAATGCCGGTTTGGACGAGGTTCGGCTATCATTTCATTCTCGAGGTTAGAATTTGGTAGCGATGTTTCAATCCAGAAATCGATGCTTACCTCGATATGTTCATTTCCTGTGGATTTTCACATGGGCACGGGATCTGAAAGCACAGGAATGAACAGGGACTCTCCCTGTGCTCTGAGTGATAAAAATGGATGTATTTGAAGGACTCGTTATACTTATCCTTTTTTTTATCAAAAAAGTTGCAATACTTTGAAGCGTATCAGGGCAATTACCCACCTGTAGGGCAATAACCCCCTGCTAGATACTGGTTAGTGATAAGGGTAGAGTAATGATTATAGGGTTAGGTTTAGGGTTAAGGTTTGGGTTAGGGTTAGGATTAGGTTCAGGATTAGGATTAGGGTTAGGGTCAGGGGAAGGGCCGGGGTAATAATATTGCCCAGGTGGTAATTCCCCTAGACCATTTTGAAGACCGTTGTCGCACTTGTTGGCCCTGTTCATGCATTAAAAATACAGAGACTATGACGCAACGGATGAGCGAAATATTATTGTGTCTACATGTATCAGTACTTTCTTCTCTGTGCTATTGACATTTGTCATCTCTTTAGGAAAAGTACACCTATTTTATTCCTTGAACACATCTACTGATCACAACCAATAGGTAGTCAGTGTCATCAAAATAACCATTATGATGGAATAGTTTCATCGCAAAATGGACTCAGTGCCAATTTTAAACATTTTGAAGTAAGTCCATCATGAGATGATAATAAATGAATAAAATATAATAAAAATTATAATAAATAATATGTGTGGCGCTCCGACAAAATGAGTCATAAGTCGCACGGGGAGTTTTCCCGTAATGAGCCGAAAATGAAGGGGAAGCACTACTCGGGTCGATTTTTTTTTATGACGGATTTTGATTCCTTTATGTTTTATCTGTTTGTACAGAAAATTTCAGCGTGTGAAAATAAGTACAAGTGTCCCAAATCACCGTTTTTCTGAGACAATTTTTTTCGGTTACATTTTTTTCGAACGCTCGTCTTTGCGTTGCGTTTCGCACCTATTGTTCTTGCCAGATCGAGACTCCGCCTCCGTTGCTAGGGTGTATGCTAATGAGGCATTGCTCTTGACCCCTTTGAAGACAAAACAAAGCATGGTGCGCGCGGCGGCGTCGGCGGCCAAGCGGCGAGGGCTATAGAATTACGCAATAATAGTGAGCTGACCAAGGCTATTGCTTGCATGACCAGCGAGTTTCGTTTGATACATGCACTCCATTTCAATGAATGGTGATTGACATGACGCACAAATCGCACTGAAAAATATAATTTCAACGAACGATCACGCAAAATTTATGATACTTTATCTATGAGCTAATACAATGATCACATATCGAACTCGAAAACTTTTTATGCGTGGGTGTACTTTTACAACGGTTATTAATTGGCCTCATTAATGAATGTGTTCAAATAATCATAACTTTCGTTCCCTGGTATGTGACTTGCTGTTTACAGTTCATCTCTGGAGATATAGTAGGGCCTAAGTTGTCAATTATTTTCGTTTTTATAAAGTCGACAATTTGTATGATAATTCGCCAAATGTATGTAATGCGTACTATTATTTCCCTGGTTCATGAAACTTATTGCCATATTTCTTATGATGGTTTGGGCCGTGACGGCATGGAGAGAAATCGGAAGACAAACATTATTAATGCCCAGATAGCTCGTGTTCCCTTTGGAGGATATTCTGACTCTAGTCATCTGTGTATTTTTTAGAAGTAGGACTTATTTGAGAAAGGGACAGAAAGCTGTGTCGCTACTCAAAAGTGTGCTTCTTCATTTTGTTTTGTTTTTTAATCAGAATGTTTGTAATGATAGCTGTTTGCCGTGTGTTGCGTGTAGCTGACATGTGAGAGGTCAAGTCTGCAAAGAATTAGGTTGGCTAACAGCTTTGCCAAGTAGCAGCGCTAATTGCCCATTGAATTGCGTATTCTGAGGAATTTCGAATGAAAGAACTCGGACGGCAATGTTCACGCCTTGTATCCGAGTAAACCCCGCATCAACGAAGCCTTAAACAATGAAAGGTAAACTTCCTGCTATCAAGGGGTGGATAATCACGCAACCAGTATTCTTTCTTCGCCATTGATAGCAGAATCAGTGACGGAATGGAGCAACAGTGTTGGAGGATCGGCATTATGTCTGCTAATTTGTAAAGGAATTTTTCAGTCTCCTTTTGTGTTCAGAACCACAGTCAGTGACGCTAACTTACTCTATCTCCTACAAGCTATCGTTACCGTCTTAAAACGTGAATTTTATGAAAGGCTAAAAGTGATCACGGAATCAGTTCTTCCGCGTGACACATGCAGGCTTTTATAATAGCATACCAAGCTTAAATCCTTTACCTGTATAGAAAGGGGGGATACACACTTATCGCAATCATCCGGATTTGAGAGTGATACACACTACTACTTTTCTTCATCTTTCCCCCGACAAAGACCATGGTAATTCAAAACAAACAAACAAACAAACAAACAAATAAGCAAGCAGTTGATTTATATCAGAACGTAGAGATTTTTTGTGTTTTATGTATAATAGGTCATCTCTTGATGTATAGTAGGCATTTGTTGTCGTTTTTACAGCGTTTCCTAATAAATGCCTATAGCGAAAACCCAACAAAACTTCTATCAAGGAGGGAAGGGAACTTAAATTTAAATATCACATAGTTTGCAGAAATCAGACATGTAAATAAGGCAATCATATACATCCGCACGGCCGATTGTAATCACTTACTTTGATTATCAAACATGATCGCCTGCATTTACGTGCTTTTTTCTAATTTTTTGAACTTTGCCTCATTTTCTCTCTTTTTTTTTAAACAATTGCTCGAAACATTTAAAAATCGTAACACAGTCTGCTATCCCACAACATAATATTCCATTTGATTTGTCACTTATTGTTGGTCGGGTGACGCCAAATGTTGGAATCTCGAGCGATGATACACGGTATTTTGTTTGTTGGTTTGCGTCTCATCGCTCAAAAGAATTTTGACTACGATTACAAGACATAACTAATGGTTTACAGAAGTGATCATCAATTCAGTAAGGATTAGTCAAGTCATGAATTCACTTTACCCATCATGACTGTCTAATCGAACTACAACATTGTTTGGGTAACCGCACCTTTTTATTCTCATAGTTCAAACTAATTCTTGACATAATCAAAACAAATAATTCTTCATTAAATTTCTCAAAATACTCAAAAGACGGCCTAAGTCAAAACTTTCTACAAAGATTGCCTATACGGCAATCTTTACTAGCCTAAACAAGTTTTCTAGAGCTATCAGTTCCCCCTATGACAATGACTTCGATCGCGTTTTGAACTTGTATCGAACTACTTTCAAAACAGCTATTACCTTTGTAGTTCGATTAATAAACCAGTCTTTTGAATTCATAACCAACATTCGTAATCGTAACAATACAGTAACATAGTACTGCATGTCAATAAAAGTTTGAAAATGTAAATGCTATAATAGTAGCGCAAAAAAAAAAATGGGTAACGATTATCTTCATACATTCTAATTCCTAGTGATGTCGCTACGAAAATGACACATGGTTTGGCTCAAGCAAATAAAAGTAAATATGAATGGGATATACTTCTAATGATAGTACTACGCCGTACAATGCATTTCACTGTATTTTGTAACATTTGGTTACGTTTCTGTGCGCTTTACGTACGGAAAATAAAAGGCAGTTTGGTGCTATTAACATGCTAACACGCAACGCATTCAAAATGTTTTTTGAAATACACCGTATACAATAATGTTTTAGTATACGGTTTGAAACTTTGAATTTGCGAGTCCTTTATGAAATTATAAGCAGGGTTATTACATTATCAAGCAAAAATTAAAGTATTTAGGGATTCGGATTTGCGCAGGAGTCTAACAGTGCTATCTATGGCGATCGTTCGCAACAGAGACAATCCTCTTCAATAGATATACAATGTAATTCTGTTTTCATGAATTGAAAGAGAAACGAAAAGAAGTCAACTTTTTAACTTCATTTAACTTTCTCACCAATTGAACTTGATTTGATCTGCCATGCATGATATCGCTGTGTGCTCTATTAATTATATTAAATCATTTAATCGGTATGCTTCTTTTTTATGCAGAATATCACAGGTAAGTTTAATTCATGAAGTTCATAATGTTTGTACATATGGCGTGTTCGTTGTTTTCTATTTTCATTTTTATAATATATCACGTGTCCATTGTCTGATTCTGACCACGAAAATATGGCGACTGTTTAAATGCGGAGCATGTACTGGAAAACTGTAATGTCTCCTGCCAGTATAGACAAACTAATTTCTAGTCTATCCCCGCTTAAAATTGAAATGAAAAGAACAAAAAACAAAAAACAAAACGAAGTTCGACTTTCTGTAGATTTCAACCGTTTTGTATAGTGCCTGATTCATGTAATGGACACAATTCTTTAGCACATAAGCAATCACACAACTTTCGTGAATAGATGTGTCTTAATGATTGCATCTCATGGAAGAAAACTCGTCTCCTTGCCTGAATTTTAGCTTGTTCCTGTTCAAGCTTGCGTGAAAGAAATAGTTGAACATCAATCGCAATCATTAAGAGAAGCACATCATTAGAAATAAGCACAGGAGTACTGAGACACACTACGAAATAAAAACGGGCCTTTTATCGCTATTGACAACGCATGACATTGAAATGCTTTTTTTTCCTTGGGGGAGGGGGTAATATAATTGATTATTCTGAAGGTTCGTTAACCACACAATGAAATATGGTTTGCTATTAGCTTAGGTTCGTTAACAAGAAAATTAAATGCGGTTCCTTTCCGGTAGTTCCTTTACCCGAAAGTAATCAAGCAATCATTTTTTTCTGATAAGGTTTGTGAATACAAAACGAAGTGAAGAAGGCCTAAGTATTAATTCCGAATATTTTTCATTATTATTATTTATGATCCACTTCTCAAACGCAGAAAGATTGTAACTGCACATGTGATGTAAAAAAAAATAATTCCGCTTAAGCTACAAGTTAATTGTTCTTTATGCTATGCTATTAGAAAAGTGACTGAGAATCATTGTAAACCCAACGTGAAGCTGTCAAGCCTACATCAACCTTTGCTTCTGATACGTATAATATGTGCAGCATTGGCAAGCGTGATAAGCGATAATTACTGTGCACGCAATGCCTATAAAGGAAATGTGCCTTTAATATGGCGGGAATTCATAATGTTACGGCTGTATACAGCTGCAGCAGAAAAGACGCGAAAGCAGTTTTTGATGCTCTGCAACATTACGACCATGTGCGTAATTTGAGGGTTTTAAGTACACGCAAAGAACACGATCTCAAAAGACGACTATCGTTAATCAACTTCATTGACTTTTTCTACCGATGCTGTCTTTTGTCTTTTGGACCCCCGCCTAGAATAGGTTTCTCAGGTTCTATTTAATAGGTATTGGTACTTGCTAAACGCATCCACTTTAGTTTCCATTGACAACAACATGGGAGGAGAATGGAAGCGATGAACGCCCTCGCTAAAAGACGCTTCTCGTAAGACGCATTGCGTACCCGCCTACAATAGGTTCTCAGGTTCTATTTAGGTATTGGTACTTGCTAAACGCATCCTCTTTGGTTTCCATTGACAACAACATGGGAGGAGAATGGAAGCGATCAACGCCCTCGCTAAAAGACGCTTCTCGTAAGAAGCATTGCATGCCTTCTTTTCTTTCTACTGTTTCCTATTGTCTGTGAGTTAAAAACTTGCGGTAAACCACAACGCAGCCGACACACAACGCGTACCGACTCATTCATGCGGCGGCAGCGGCACGGACACAAACGCGCCGAAGTTTTCATTCAGGCTGCCGTATTGGTCAGAATCGTTAATGATAGACCTGTCCTGCGATTGGTCTATTATCTTACATACCCAAGCTATCGCCTTATACGGTAGTGCGTGCGATGGAGCGTAAACGCCGTCGCTAAGCAGGACAGTTGTATTGTTTCGTCCCGTGAAAGAAACAGGTTGTGAGCATGAACATAGCCTGAACTTTGAGAGCGATTTTCTCCGTTATTTAGAAAATCAACTGACATAACAAACGTGGTTAATATTCGTTTTTATGATCTATAGGGATGTCGAAATGAGTTGTATTACATATCAGTGTAAAGCTTAGAGTCTGTAGAATTCACTTATAGGCATAACTACGATTTCATTTTTTGCGACTTTTGACTCATTCCGACGGAGCGCCACACATATTTGCAGCGACACTTCACATGTAAACATGCCAAGGAATATTCTTAAAAATATATGATTGAAATTATATTCCGTGTTCCATGTTCCGTCCACGTTTCTCCCTCAATGCAAGTGCATGTATGAAAAAAAAAAGAAGAAATAGTTTACTGATGGATTGCTTTTTATAATCAATAAACATCGGAGAGATTAATTACACACCCGCATAAAACAAAGAAGTCTCAAGGAATTGGTTTGTAGGATCTGCCTGGCTCTACATGGTTCGAAGGAATATGTTGATTTTTGGTCAAAGTCCCCCTCCTCTAATTCCTCTGTCACCTCATTTTGTGACCTACTGAATCATGGATCTAACTGGTATCGCATTTTTTTTTATCAAAACTAAAAACAGATTTTGAAGAAAATTGTGAAATCGAATTATGAGTTTGTAAAAAGAGCGAGGTCTTATGTCTGCATAATATCATGTTCTACTCCAATTAATAGAAAGGCTTCTCTAAAGTTGAAATTGTATCGACTTCAATTGATACGAGATCAAGGCGAATAGAAGCGCGATCGCACAGGACTCTTCATGAATAGACTACTGCAGTTTGTGATGTCACATGCGTAGAACAATATGAGGAAAGTACAGAGAGAATACATAGTCCTTCGACTTGTCACAGACGTATTTTAAGGATTGATAGGTCCTCATATTGTTTCCCCTGGCTCCTGAAAGAGGCAAGTCATATGCCCTTTCATTATGCGAGAAAAGCGAAAATATGTTTAATCTCTACACACGTGATATCACAAGCGGCAGGGGTCTTCTCATCCAGCGATGGCGGCACTGAAACTTCAAAAATTCATAACTTTTGAACGGATTTTCCGATTTTCCTCAAGCTTTCACCGAGCCCGAAGTGTCTTATATTCATATTGCTGCATTCTCCCCATTTACATGTATGATTATGAAGGTGACCTGGTCCTTTGACTTAACCCTACACACAGGGAGATAGTCTTCCACCTCCCTGCTATACACATAATGATGCCTTTGCTCTTGGTTGTCAATGACCAGAAACGGCTGCTTAAAGGGGAAGTCGAGATGGTTTTCTTAATTTCACATCATGTAGCATATACATCGACGGCTCAATGTATAGATTTGTGGAATTTATCGTGACCTTCAGTAGAGAAACCAATATCTGAAAAAAAAAAAACACCACACAACAAAATGAGCCCCCAGCACTCATGCTTTCTTATTGTGAAGCTGGCATGTCACATCATCTTGTGATTTGTTACAAATTTTGAAAACATTCTCATTCCTCATCCCGATCCCTTTGAATTCTGAAACTCTGCTCCTTTAAAGATTCAGTATCACTTCGTCAAGCCTGCGGTATAACCTTTCACCTATAGCGGACTCACTCGGGGCTTTTAAAGAAGAAAGCCATGTGAAATATAAGAAGTAAGAATGAAGAAGAATAGGTACACAGAGTAAACGAAAGTGATGAAAAAATAGCGCTAACAATGGTGAAAGGGAGCAATAATATCAATATCGTCATTTATAGCCTTTATCTTATTCCAATCTTGACTTATGGAATCAAGGTCGGTTCATTTTAGCAGTTTACGTACTGTCCACCGGTCCGGAGTCTTGAATAATACTATTTAGGTAGCTCTAAGCCTCCGCAGATTTACAAGGAACCGGTTACTGCCAGCTGAAACAGGAAGTCAATTGCCTTTTAAATGTATCTCTGAAATACCTTCCTGTTTTTGACACGTTTGGAGAGTTCCCTGGTCAGACACGTCCAATTGTATCGAAGTCCCGAGACCCAAAATATCACATGGAGCTAAAGAATCCCAGGATGCGTAGACTCATCTCAAGTCGTTTGACCTATCACGTGCATGTCCTCTGACATTTTGATGCAAAGACTTCTTTCTTAACTCCACTTGTAAAGGATGTTCATCTTCAGTACGAAATGGTTCAATACTATGTATTATCTTGTCTAGTAGACACGATTCTGCACCATCTTAGTTAACTATTTGACAGCAGACTGCTCTAAACCAGTAAAAATAACCACCTGTCAGGGCAGGGAAGAGTATGAATAGGAAGGTGTATAATTAGCAGATAGACAAATCGATAAAAAGTCATGGATAAGAGAGACAGAAGGAAGACAGGGGGAAGGGGACTTTTCCTTGTCTCCCTTTTTTTGTAGAAGATTAGATGTTCCTTTCTTAAATCATTACTCATTTGATCTCGTCGTGGGTACTCTAGATTCCACAATGCGTAGTGTTGTAATGCCGTCGAAGTGGCGCGACCGTACTATGAAGACGCAACACCGTCCGCGAGGACGGTCGTAGCGCACGATATTGCGAGCCAGTCATCACAGCGGTTTACATCGAGAGGGGCTATACCAACGTCTACCGAAGATTACATCCTTGCCAGTAGCCCGAGAGCGCTCTGAGACTGCAATGCATGAATGAATCCTAAGTTTTGTAATTCCTTAAACAAATCAACACTAAAAAAGGAAGTAAAACATGGGCATCACTGAATTCACCGTCTTTAATGCTCTTTCTGAAGTTTCTTTTGTCAAAGGTCATGACGATTTTTTGCACTCTGCCATGAGAGTAACGATGAGAGGGCCCAGTTCTCGCAATCTATACATTGAAACTTGAATCTATTAATTGAATCTATCCATCTGTCTATTCTATGTAATATCTACACTGAAACTTGATCATTATTTTCTCTTCCAGACAGTGATGCTGGTAACATATCTAAATAAGATAAGGAGATGATTTCATCACCTCTCAATTCTCTTACATTTTGATACATTAAAATGTTTGTAAATCATTAAAAAAAATAAAAAAACGAAAAAAAAAACACGTTTTGTCAGCGTAATTCAAGAAACCTAAACTTCCTCCTTTCTGCGTACAGTATCATTGCTGAAATTATTAATGGTTGCAACTGTTGAACAATCTCTGATGTGAGTACTATCATTTCTTTTCCCTTAAATTCATGACCCACCCCATCCCTCTTTAACCAGAATTGTGAATAAGCAATGCTGTTGACAGCATGAAAGAGAAATGTTACTATTGTAGGATTTAACTCATTGCATGCCGGTTGGTACGCCTATCTTCAAGGTGAAACAGCTCTGAAATCTACTCGGCGTATAACTGGTCCAAATGTATAACTCCTCAAATCCTTGCGTCAGTTTAAGAAAACTGAGAAAAATGTCTTGTTCTACAAATCGTGATGTCCCAACCGCGCTTTCATTACATTCGACCGATTATGTAACGCATATAGTTCTTGACCTCGTGTCAATAGCTGAATTAAAGCACATAATACAATTCATTCATTCATTCATTCATTCATTCATTCATTCATTCATTCATTCATTCATTCATTCATTCATTCATTCATTCATTCATTCATTCATTCATTCATTTAAATACATACATAAAATCTCTCCTTTCATCCCTCCCTTATTATTGTGTTATTCGTGTTTGCATAAAGAGCTGCAAGCCAATCAAGACACCAATACCATAGCTACAGGTGTACCACGTATTTTACATTGTTGGTGTTTCGCTTCGTCTGTTTCACACTGTTTTTGTAAATACACAAGAATGGTACATAAAAATATTTCTTTATTAATGATTACACTTCATAACAGGGGAATTAATGATTTATTTTACATAATATATGATGATGATATGGAAATCAATGGATCTACTAAAATCAAATTAAACTAGACCCGGAATTTGTCAAGACTGACAAATTAGGTGATCCGATCTTTTGAAAATCAATGGTTTGAGTTTTGATCCCAATATAGGCATGACTATACAGGTTTCATCTGTGTTTAGGGATATTGGCTTTGTGATGTTTGGATACTGATTTTGAAAAGGGAGTCAGGTCTGCCATCTATGGTACCAAATTCCGTTCACACTATAACGAAGATACAGAATGAAGTATATTTGAGCATTGAGCCCACTTTGCACAGCCAAGATGGCATCTGAACAAAAAGTGATTACTTTGTGAAATGATCGATGTGACATGGTCTTTGCGTGTGCAAAATATGGGAGAGATAGGACATGTATTTACTAAAATACAGGATGAAACATTTATGATCTTTGACCCTTATTTACATATCGAGACGGTGTCTGATCAATAGTTGCTATTTTATGAAATAATGTACGTACCATGAACTAAACATGTGCAAAATATGGGGTTGATAGGGGCTATTCTTCTTGAGTTATTGCAAAGAAAGTTGGAGAAAGAAAGAAATATGAAAACACATCGAAGATAACCTTTAATTTTAACCACATTTTTGGACGTGATCCCGACACCGTATGAAAAACAAAGGGGACACGTACGATAGCGCAAAGTCTCAGCTACAACATATTAAAATCTGGGAGAAATTCACCGAAGGGTACGTGAGCTACTGCACTTTCGAAAATCAATGATTTGAGTCCTGATCCCAATACTCAGTAGGCATGACCGTAAAGGTTTCATCTGTGGTTATGGACATTGGCCATGTGATATTTGGATTCTTATTTAGAAAAGAGAGTCAGGTCTGCCATCTTTGGTACCAAAGTCGGTATACACTATAACGAAGATACATAATGAAGTATATTTGACCATTGACCCCACTTTGCACAGCCAAAATGGCATCTGAGAAAAAACTGGTTATTTTGTGAAATGATCTTGGTAACGTGGTCTTTGTGTGTGCGAAATATTGGAAAGATAGGACATGTATTCCCCAAGATACAGGATGATACATTTATGACCTTTGACCCTAATTTACCTACCCAAGATGGTGTTCGATCAAGTAGTTGTGATCTTATGAAATAATGTACGTCACATGAACTAAACATGTTCAAAATATGGGGGTACTAGGGAATGTCTTTCATGTGTTATTGCAAAGAAATTTGCAAAAAGAAAGAAATATGAAAATACATCGAAGCTAAGCTTTAAAGGGAAGGTAAACCCAAAGAGCAATGTGGATTGAGTGAAAGCAGCAACATTAGTAGAACACATCAGTGAAAGTTTGAGAAAAATCGGACAATCGATGCAAAAGTTAGGAATTTTTAAAGTTTTGGTGTTGGAACCGCTGGATGAGGAGACTACTAGAGGATATGACGTATGAGTGGACAACAATACAAAGAAAATATAAAGGATATTCAATAAAAATTCACTTTTCTAGAATTATGAAAGAGCAGTGGACCAACCGCTTTCAGAATGCAGGGGGAATAATTGCTACCCTTAACATATGTCAATATGAAGTTGATGGAATTTGTAATTTTCATGAAAAATGGATTTTTGTAGTATTTTCTTTATATTTTCTTGATATTGTAGTCCACTCATACGTCATAACCTCTAGTAGTCTCCTCATCCAGCGGTTCCAACACCAAAACTTTAAAAATTCATAACTTTTGCATCGATTGTCCGATTTTCTTCAAACTTTCACTGATGTGTTCTACTAATGTTGCTGCTTTCACTCAATCCACATTGCTCTTGGGGTTTATCTTCCCTTTAATTTAAGCGAAATTTTTCGACGTGATTTCGACGTCGTATGACAAAAAAAAAAAAAAGAAAAACGGAGGACACATTACCGATAGCGCAATGTCTCAGCTAACACATTAAAATCTGGGAGAAATTCACCGTAGGATAAGTTAGATACTGCTCGATAAAGACAGTCATGTTAATTTTCATTTCAAGAAAAACTGCACTCCTATAGAGATAACTCGCGAATGGATCAAATTTGACGAGGTTACCTTCAATCTATTTTTACGAGGTGAAGACTTCATCCAGCGAAATTTGTGACTGATTAAAACTGATAGAGTATCAAATAAGTTCCAGCATACTGAAATCTGGGTGAAAATTGGGCCAAGGATAAGTGAGATACGCTCGAGTAAACTTGAAATTTGATGACGTCATTTAGAAAATTTACTTTTTTTATTTTATTAAGAAATTTGATATCTTTTCATCATTTTTCCAGCATTGCCAACCCATGAAATGACATGTACAACTCATCAGCTTTCAAAATATGTAACGAAAATGGGGGGTCATCGTCCATCCTGACGAGTAAATTCGGATTTAAAATTGGCGGTTTTTTGGCATTGTTGCACTGTATATCGCCATTGACGCGCGTGCGGATTTTCAACTTTGACGGGTCCGTATGACGTCATATTGAGTCGGATCGACTTGAAACTTGGTAGAAATATTCCTTGACATTTCAGACATCCGATCTGTGTAAAAAAAGTGGAAATTTCTATTGCATATGAGCTGTACGTGCGTATATGCGCGCGCGCGTACGCGTCCGTCCAATTTTTTCTATTTTTCAAAAAATGCTCCAAATGGTCTGAAACGTGTGCAAAAAAAAATTGAGCTCGATTTGAGCAGACTCGGAATTTGTCAAGACTGACAAATTAGGTGATCCGATTTTTTTTTTTAAATCAATGATTCGAGTTTTCACCTGAGATTACGGACATTGGTCGTGTGATGTTTGGATTCTCATTTTGAAAAGGGAGTCAGACCTGCCATCTTGGGTACCGAATCCTGTATACACTATCAAAGATGCAGAATGAAGTATATTTGACCTTTGACCCCACTTTGCACCCCCAAGATGGCATCTGAGCAAAAAGTGGTTACAGTTAAACTCGCATAAGTCGATCTTCTCGGGACTGAGCAAAACACATCGACTTAGGCGAGTTTCGACTTGTGCGTAAGTCGAAAAAAATCGACTTAACAACAGTCACACCACACGTACATTATGTATAAATGTAACACGTATGTTGTCTACTCTGGAGCCGAGAGCTGGAGAGGTGTGCCGCAGCACGGGTAGCCCGGCAGGCCCGCGGCTAACTTTACATGGACAGTGCATTAGCATTGGCACAGGTCCGATTACTTTACACCCTTGTTAAACCTTGGGGAAGTGAAAATGAACGATATTTGAGCAGTGATTGATTCCAGTTTACCATACCGTGGCTTGAAATGCGTGTAGAGGTGTACTTCTGATTTACCCGTGCCCGTAACTTTCCCCCTACTTTCCGCTTTGAAAACTCAGCAGCTTCATCCATCCACTGCACAGCGCAGACTGCAAACTTTTATACACAGACTATACACAGCCCAGTCTCTGTATGTACGTAGCGCTAGCGCGACAGGGCTGTACCAGAGGACCTCCAAACACGAAGACAGTTCAACAATCGCATGCGATCGCTTTGAATTTTGATACTTTAGATCATTTTTTTGTCACCTGTCTGGTCGGGCTAGTTCTTATGTAAACAAAAACTGGTGTCTCGTGATTTTGACAGTGATTTATTGCACAATAAAATCTTATTCGACTTAGGCACAGTGAATTTAATGGTTTTTCCGTGAAAGTGTTCTTGGAATTTCATCGACTTAGGCGAGTATTCGACTTACAAAATTCGACTTGTGAGTGAATTATTACACGTAAGTCAATGGGGAAAAATCGGGACTTTTTAAAATCATCGACTTGTGCGATTATTCGACATATGCGATGTCGACTTAGGCGAGTTTAACTGTATTTTGTGAAATGATTCTTGTACCATGGTCTTTGCGTGTGCAGAATATGGGAAAGATAAGACATGTATTTACCAAGATACAGGATGAAACATTTATGACCTTTGACCCTAATTTACATACCCAAGATGGTGTCTGATCAAGTAGTTGTTATTTTATTAAATAATGTACGTAACATTAACTAAACATGTGCAAAATATGGGCTTGATAGGGGCTATTTTTCTTGAGTTATTGCAAAGAACATTGGAAAAAGAAAGAAATATGAAAATACATCGAAGATAACCTTTAATTTCAACCACGTTTTTGGACGTGATCCCGACACCAAATGAAAAACAAAGGGAACACGTACGATAGCGCAAAATCTCAGCTACAACATATTAAAATCTGGGAGAAGTTCACCGAAGGGTAAGTGAGCTAGTGCTCGATAGAGACAATCATGTCAATTTTCACATCTAGAAAAATTCCCTCCCATAGAGATAACACGTCATAACGAAGATAAAGAAAGAAGTACATATGACCTTTGACCCCGAACTGCACAGACAAGATGGCATCAGAGCAAAAAGTGGTTATTTTGTGAAATGATCCTTGTAACACGGTCTTTACGTGTGCAAAATATGGGGAAGATAGAACATGTATTCACCAAGATACAGGATGAAACATTTATGACCTTTGACCCTATTTTACATACCCAAGATGGCGTCTGATGAAGTAGTTGTTATTTTATGAAATAATGTACGTGACATGAACTAAACATGTGCAAAATATGGTGGTGATAGCGTATCTTTTTCTTGAGTTATTGCAAAGAAAGTAAATAGAAAGAAAGAAAATATGAAAATACATCGAAGATAGGCTTTGATTTCAACCAAGTTTTTGGACGTGATCCCGATACCGTATGAAAAAACGAAGGGCTTATTACGATAGCCCAAAGTCTCAGCTACAACATATTAAAATCTTAGAGAAATTCACCGAAGCATAAGTGAGCTAATGCTCGAAAAAGATAGTCATCTCAATTTTCATTTCCAGAAAAACTGCACTCCCATTAAGATAACACGTAAACTGGTCAAATTTGACAAGATTACTTTCAATCCAATATTACGAGATGATGCCGTCATCTAATCAAAATGTTGTTAACATATTAATGATAGAGCATTTAGTAAGCTACAACATACTGAAATCTGAATGAAAATGGGCAAAGGATAAGTGAGATACGCTCGAGTGAACTTGTAATTTGATGACGTCATTTTGAAAATTTACTCTTTTTATTTTATTAAGAAATTTGATATCTTTTAATCATCTTTCCAGCATCGCCAACTCATGAAATGACATGTACAACTCATCAGCTTTCAGAATATGTAAAGAAAATGGGGGGTCACCGTCCATCCTGATGAGTAAAATCGGATTTAAAATTGGCAGTTTTTTGGCATTGTTGCACTATATATCGCCATTGACGCGCGCGCGGAATTTCAACTTTGACAGGCCCGTATGACGTCATATTGAGTCGGATTGACTTGAAACTTGGTAGACATATTCCTTGACATTTCAGGCAGGCGATAAGTGTGAAAAAACGGTAAATTTCTATTGCATATGAGCTGTGCGTGCGTATATGCGCGCGCGCGTACGCGTCCGTAAAATTTTTGCAATTTTTCAAAAAATGCTGTAAATGGTCTGAAACGTGTGCAAAAAAAAATTTGAGCTCGATTTGAGCATACAAATATTTCAACGCGCGCGTACGCGCACGTTTTAAGATATAGATGAATTTTGAGAACATGAGTAGAATGCGCTTGACTTGAAATATATGTGACATAAATTTCATTGCAAAATTCCATTCCATTAATGAGATATGATTGAGAATGTGTTTTCATATAATGACGTCATTGTGACGTCACGGTCGACTGATCACTTTGATTTTAGTTCGATTGCCGTCTTTGGGAGACGATACATATATGGTATAAGTTTGAAATTGATAGGAAGAGGACTTTCTGAGCTAATCGATGCACAACTTTTGGGGAGAAATAAGAAAAAGAAGAAGAAAGAATCCGTACAAAAACAGAAGGTGATCCGAGAGGATACTCGGATCACCTAACTAAGTTTGTTTGTTTTTTTTTTTCTGATTACCAGTATCATGGACCAGTATGTCTTCTGGGCGAAAAGGGGCGCCGCTTTGGACCTGGCAAATCCGCCGTTGTGGCCGACCACTCACTATGTTTCACACGTCCGTCCAGACTTCAAACCCATTCCAACGAGGAAATACCTCCCACTCCCCCGATCTCCATGGCGACTGAACTCGCGGATGATTTCCGTTTCCAAACAAGCTACGGAGCTTACTCACCACGTATTAATGGCCGTGTGATGATGTCAGCGGTGAAATATTATTTCCTATTGCAATATGCATCGTGGAGCGGATGGTCCTATACGTTTCATCTAATCTTGTCACGTGTGCCTCAATGACTTCATGTCATGTGACAACGTCTGTCTGTGGGAAAGGAATGGGTTGTTCTTTAAACTTGATCTCAAGAGGAAAAGAGAAGAGAAAGACATCGCTTCTTCGATTGCGCAAACGTAATCTCCCTATGTCAAAAGGCAAACTTTTTGACATAACAAAAGTACAATTGATTTGTAAAATTAGAAACAAAAATGTTTGTCTTCTCTATTTTAAAGACGATGAATAACAGATATACGCCGATTAGTCTTATAGTCTTTCCTTTGAACCTCAAATATAAAACGCATCCGATCGGAATGCCTCAGTACATCTTTAATTTTCTTCTCTCTTTTTTACTGCAGCTGCAGTATAATTATGTATGTCAAGTGTTTTTCAAAGGAGTCAAGAGCTAAAGGGAAATTTACCCCCAACAAATACGTGTCTTTAAAGAGAGCATAGATATTAAAGGAAACGTTAATGAAGTTTGAGGTATTAAAATCGAATCATCCTCCTCAAACTTACCAACTTCTAAACTTTTTTTTTGTTGGTTAAATCTATGTGCCCACATCGCTAGATTTAAGAAGACTACTCTCTAGTATGATGAAATTGCACGTAGATTACCCCTTTCAGAAGGCATGGGAAACTGAATGTTTTTAACTGGGAAACTGAATGTTTTTAACAAGTTGAAGGAATGTGTATGTTCATATAAACGTGATGATTTGTTGGATTCTCTTTGAATTTTCTTTATTATCATCCTATGGTGACATCAAGGATTGTTGCGGCATTCCTACCTATCGATGGCGGCACATTGATTTAAACAAATCTTGAAAAAGTTGTTGAACGCATTGTCCGCATTTTGAAAGCTATTGTGACGTTTTCCTTTGATCTTTTTTTTTTCTCTGCATGCCTTTTTTTTTTTTTCTGGCAATCTGTCACTGTCTCGGTAAATAAGTATACTTTGATTAGTTATTATTCATGAGGGGACTGTCAACTCCAAACCAAGCTTTTCAGCAGTCTACTCTATTTCCAGCAGCTGTTCTTTCATACACCGAAGTCACATTGTATGGCTCTATTTCCTTTTACTCTATTTTACCCTTTTATTAGAAATGAGTCTCATCGATTTTTCATAACTGTATGTTTACGCAAATGTTAGGTTATAGTTTCACTTTGTTGGAAATGAAATGAAGTGAAATTAAGCCAACGTTGGTCGTTATCGTTCTTTGACCAAATTCCCCGTTAAGTTTTGGAAAAAAAAAAGCATTTTACCATGGTTGCATATTATAGAAAGACAGTCTAATAGAACATTATGCTGTGATTACTAAAAGTTACTTGACCCCTAAAATGACACTGAGAAATCTACCATATCTTTGCCCCATTATCTTTTGTATCCAGATTCCTGCATATTTTTTTTTTTATAACCACGCGAACGTATCGGCCATTGCAGCAGGGTCTTTCCTCATTAATATCCCACAGTATCTCCTCTGAATCTAAACAATAATCCCCATTTGGCATCTCTTCCATTTGGCTTTCTCTATCTTTTTTACCCCTCTATTTTATCTTAAAGTTAAGAATGGGCTTATGCTGGTACTTAACTCTTCTAAATATAGCTTTCTGGTCCTGAAAGTCGGAAGTGGCTAGATTAAAATATCTATCAATTGTGCTTTTCCAAAATCTCTTATCCAACAATAGCCTTGAAAAAAAATATGAATGCATAATGTATGATATTGATGCATCCTATCACCATGCTTTTTCCCACATGATCTGAGACATATACACCTTGAGACGTAACCAACATTATGACCAACGTAACCAACAATATGACCAACGTAACCAACATTTGTATTTATGTATTCCTTTGTTCGATTTGTATATCAATAAAGTGATGAAATATAATTTAATATATGACGCAATCCAATTAACATACCGATAACAAAATGAGTGTTTGATTTGGAAAATATCGGAATCAATTTTGATGCTGAATGTCGACTCACTTTCGTAGAAATTCGAAAGCAAGGGGCAAGTAAGGAGCAAGTAGACAACCTGCCTTTATACCTGCCTTGGCCTTAGCCCTGACCCTTTGCACCGATATTCATATGATAGCTTCGATTATTCCAAAGAGCCCCCTGGCACATTTTTCATTTCATTTCTTTAAACATTTTACAGAAGCATATAAGCGGAAAACCTCCCCAACCTGAGTATGATCATGGTCAGATTCTGGCTTAACCTTGGTTATTAATGTCATTGTGCTTGTTGATTCCCCCCTCCCAAAACCACAACCGAAATCCAAATCCGACGTCTAAACTCTACCCCAAAAACCACTATAACCTATTCCAATGGGAAAACTTAATCCTAATCTCTTAAATCTTGCTTGAGCTAACAGACAAAATGCAGTTAAATATTATCATCATTTTATTCATCGTTTTAGTTTAATGGATATTTTTGCTAGCAATATATTAAGAAAAGAAAAATCTAACGCAACCAAACGTAACCACAGACGTTGTCCTCGTGCTTTCTTTTTGCAATTGTTTTGTGCTTTTGTACTCATACCAATGCTTATTCGATATAAAGCACTGAAAAGTACATAATCCACAAAAGTATTGATAGTATAGATAAATAAATTACGGAATGACAACAACAGAATAAAGGAAATAGGAAAAGAGTAAATCACTGAAAATTCTACCAATGGACGAAGATGGAGATAATAAACTTAAATTAAATAAGTAAACTTAAAACTTAAAATAAACTTGGTATAAACTTTTTTAGTACCAGTAAAACTCTACGCAGCCTTTGCTGTGTCATAAAGTTCGTAGCCAGCTGCTGAGGAGTAACATTGCCAGTACGTTCATTGGCGAAATGAAAAAGAAAAGAAACTACATTGTACTACATGACACACACTTATCATCCTGTATATAAGCTGAATTTGGTGTAATATACATTTACATAGGCCTACAAGGAATGTAGTAATCTGCACTCAAAGATAATAATTAGATCTCAGAGGCATTTTATTTTGTATCTTACATGTATCAATTTCTCTTCTTTATCTTCGTCTTTTCCTCTCCTCTCTCTCTCTCTCTCTCTCTCTCTCTCTTCCATCTCTCTTCATAACTTTTTGTTTTCCACAGGGTAGCGAGAATTAATCTGTATAGGTAGAATGAGCGCTCTATGATATAAAGAGTTCACTATTGTAATTGTTATTTCAAATTCTCTGCATAAAAGATATATTTTGTATATCACATTGTACTTGTTTCATTTCTTTGTATACCAGATCACCGTGATCACTGCGCTGTTCTGCAAAAGGTGGCTACTAACTTGTCTTCTTTAACCAAATGACAGAGGAGTTTAAAGATATTTCGTTCTGCGTCGCTTGCTTCATGAAGCACATATCCACATGATCTTATTTTTAGCATTTTCAGTTTCAGTTTCCATTTGATTTTATTTGTCTACTTGTACAAATACACAGAGTGTAATAGATTAACATCGAATTAACAATGACAATGACAAAATCACAATTCTAATCTTCCTTGTAACATAAAATAGACATACAGGTACATAAAGGGAAATGACATACGTGTGAACATTTACATAATTATTTGGAGGTACAAGTGGATGAGATCGTCATCAATAAGCAATGTGCCTGACTGGGATGACAGCCTCGGGTAACATGACACAGGACAAATCAAAGTCTTAACTGGAACTGAAGGAGGAACGGCAGAAAAAAAAAACCCCGAAATCACTTCGACCTATAGCTTTACATGTGCGGTAATGATATACATTAAGTTAAACATAGGACTATAGTGAGACGCATACGAATCACAAAGAAGGGGTTACCTGAAACAGAGAGAAGAGATAAAAGAGATTTCAATTTCAATTTCAATTTATTTTTCATATTTCTCGATGAAAAAAAACAAACAAACATCAAATATAACAAAGTTAGATAAAATACATGATATCCAGCTGGAGACATACATAGAATATTGCAAATATATAAAACATATGGTGGTCGATCTATGGAGTTTGGAATATGTGAATGAATGAATCGGATAAGCCACATGCTGTAGGGATGAACCATTGTCGTTCTGGCAATAATAACAATATGAGCCAATATATAATAACAATGATACAGTTTAGACAATATTAGAAATTTATACATTGCGTGTATTAAGAAGGGAACACATGCATCTGCAAATCCAGAAAAAAAAGACATTCAACAACCAGTTACGGTGCAGTGAGAATTAAAATACCAGCAGTTATTGGAGCTATATCTTATAATCATATATATATATATAAATAATTGTTATCCATAAATTCTATACAGCAAAAACAGTGGAGATATTACTGAAAATGAATTAGCAAGTGCGATTGTTATTCAACTTTAATGGTACATCTTTTTCTATACAAAATTATTTCAAAGTGCCATGAGAAACATTTCGTCTAAGACCTTCAGACAACGAGTTACATACAACTGGTCTATTGTGTTTTATAGATTTTTGCGATAGAATACGTTTTGGATTTTTCAAATGATGTTAAGCTGCGTGGCAGGTTGGATATGAGTAAGATAACAGTGTTTAAGAACATTTTGCTTCAATGAGAAAAAAAATCTCTTAAAAAACCTCAACATTACAATTCTGGTTCTACAGCAGGTTCTTTTCAAAACTTTTCCCAAAGGTTACGTACTAACTGTGATTTTGTTGCTGTTGTCGTTGTGTGTGTTTTTCACGTTGCATATACTAGCTCTTACTGTGCGAATATTCCCCTCCCATAGATTTTTTAAATGGCTTACGTGTGGCGTTTTTAACCCCATTTCCTACACTGTGGGATCGGGAATTCGGAAGTTGATGCTGTAAGAGTCACGGGACCATTTTGTTTGCTTGTTCTTTCCCTGTTTATTTTCTAAATACTGACGAAGGTGAACTTCAGACACAGGCATGATAGGACCATTGGTTGGGGCAAACTCTAACCATGGAGTTCCATGCTGCAGGTATAAACCAGTTTCAGGTCAGCTTACATATAAACTCTCACGTAACGCAGAACGAGAAATCGACGACGCACATCGTATCTGCTGCGATCAATCTCCTACACACACTTTTAGAAGACGAATCATTAAAGCACTTCGATCACGAAAAGTCTTATCAACTTGTTCAAATGCCTCCTCGCTTTTTCTCTCTTTGAGTGTCAGATAACCCATCGTTCTAAACTGCCTGTTGATTAAGTCAGGTGTGCGTGCAGGTAATGAGCTAATTGCGGTTCACTGACTTCCGATTCTCCTTTCCTTAACAAGCGCTTATTCCCCGAAAGCATCAGTATAGTTGGCGTGACTCGTCAATGACCACAGAAAAACTTCCGGGAATATGATACTCCAAAAATATACAGCACAGATGGAAATTGGAAAAAAAAAAATAGAAACCCTCTTATTTCAGGGTCTTTCGCCAATTTCCCACGGATATTTGTCTGTTTGCTGTTTAAAATTCTTCACACAGGTCCGCCTTTGCGTTAATAACAATGATATTGTGAAAATTGGCTGTTCTGCATTGTTTTGATCCTTTGAACAGCAATTGAAATGAACTTACTTCTGATGATCGATTGTTTTCTAATTTGAAGTATTCATTTTGATTTTCTTCACTTGCAAAACGCATTGCAAGCTGTCAATGCTTCAATATGCTTAATGTCATGAATATATATAATAATCTCTCTATATTATATATATATCTAATAAATAGATACATATATATATAAATAATTATATTTTATATATTATATATATATATATATATATATATATATATATATATATATATATACATAAAATACATAAACACATATAAAGAGAGACAGAGATGGAAACAAGCGAAATTTCAGGGAATGAATGATGTTTTGAAAAGCCTGATTCACATAGAAAATGTAAAAGAAAATGTTTTTAGTATAGTATCGCTTGTGATATGTGGACGAATGCTATAAGATATATGCAAGGAAATGGGCCATTTTGAGATAACAAAAACAACAACAACGCATGGCTTAGATCATTTTAGTATAATAATACAAGAACCGTCAGGGAAAGTCATTTCCATTCCTTTGATGGAAGGTCAGATGACGTCAGTTTTGTTTCCATGGGAGATGAGTATTGTGTATTTTCGAGAGATCCACATTATCAACAAAAGCATTTACATCTAGCCGATCGGCTACTATTGTTCGACTGACTTTAGGGAAGAAGTTCTCTACATTGTGTTATAAATATGAGAGTGCTTCTTTGGACACAGACAGACAATGCTATGTTAAAAAAAAAAAAAATGCGCGCATTTTTACATAACGGCCTGTATAACATGATACCTAGGCTATTTTTGGTGATCAAAATTTGTCGAATCTAAATCATAAATCTAAATGAATGAATCATCGGCCGTCCCGACAAAGCGATGATCTTTTCTTTTCTCTCTTTATTCATTTAATTTATTTCCTTTTGTTTTGTGGCAATTAATTCTTTTACCATGAATCATCAGCCTATTGCCAGGGAAATACCGCCGTGAAGCAGATTGGGTAAGGCGGAATGAATCAACATCTACAGCTATATAAGAATTCAATTACTGATAAGAAAGGCTCAATGTTCAAAGTGTGTTTGTGCAAAAGCCTTGAACTTTGTAATTCATCCCTGTCGTTGACATCTTAGTTATTCCTGCGTGCTGTTCATCGAATTACTCAAGTTTTTCCTCAAGTTTCTCAAATTACTCAAGTTTATGGTATATTATAATTTAGACACTTTTTTTCTGAAAATTAGTATAAATTATATAATTCATTTTTTCATATTTGTAATGTTTCTTTTGGAAATAAAAATGAATGAATGAATAAAATCACTCAAGTATTGCTTTCAGATCGTGTTTTCAAAAGCACGTACACACACATACACATGAACACGAGCAATAAAATAAACGACAGATGTTTTCATCATACATACACTTGAATAGACTGACAAGCATACAGAATACAACGCAGTTTATTCATCACCTGCATTTTACAGTCTGCTTTCTTAGACTTAATTAATCCTTTTGGAGCGGCGTTGGATTCTGTCAAGATTATCATAATATGTTCCTTCAAAAGAGCCTTCATTGTGTTTTGTGAAAGTTAACAAAGAACTGATGCTTATGGCCTTGATTAGAACAACGATGTTATAAAAGATAATAAGCTATCGTAGACTTTGTCTCTTTTACCATAATTTTGACAGATTACTCATATCTATCAAACCCTTTTTACTTTATCTATCCTTTCATTATGTCCTGCGGGTCTATCAAATCGAGAAATGGAATTAACTTCACATCAGTTTCTGAAAAAAAAAACACACTCAAAACTAATGAGACAAAGTAGGATTATCTTTTTTTTTACGTGAAATAAAAAGAAATGTATAGATGATTATATTGGTAATAAGTACACAATCAAGCGGTAACGTCATTATCTTACCAAGGTCGCTCAAATTTGTTTGTTTGTTTGTTTTGTTTTGTTTTGTTTTTTTTTTTTTTGGGGGGGGGGGTTGTATTTTAATCATAATCAGGTACATTACGTCAGAATCACAAGTCCAACTCGTATGATGTAGACCTCTCAATATATACGATTTTTTTTTCTTTTAAAGCCCGGTTAATATCTAATTCTTTGTCTCTTTTCTTTGACAAAAGAATGGAAAGAAAACAAGAAGAATAGGTTGTAAATGTGCTACAAAATCAATAGAAAACGTAAAGACCTATTAATTACCTCTAGTCCCATCACCCCTAAATCACAGAAATATTTAAAATTCGAAATATACAGATGTAGCTAGTATGTACATTTTTTAAATTCTTAACAAACGAATCTTGATACTGACGTCACTTTCTCATTAGATTTCATTTTGTGTGCGTGTGTGGTGTCCCGGAGATATAACGAAAGGCGTAAGAAATTAGAATCGCTTGATAAAACATTATAATGGTTGAACAACTCGACCATGATAATTATGTGAGATTGGCAGGTGGTATTCGAAAGCGCTTTGAATTTCATGTACTGTGACTGAGAAGTAAGAGAGGAAAACATCAAACAATGGAATCAGTCAAAAAAACATTAAGGTGATTATCACTCGTGATGATTATATGAAAACTGGTATTTATAATGAATACTACACTAGTGACAATCCCAATTCTACCACATGCAATATTGAATTCAGGCATAAACATGATTTTCGATACCAGCACTCATTCATGTAATTATATTCAACATATTTAAGGGTATACCTGGCTCTATTTCTAGATAGATAAAATTGGCCGGCGAAATTTAACTGTGAGAAAAATAGTTAGGCCGAATTTGGCTGGAAAATGATTAAGTTTGGCCATGAAGATACAATAACAATGATCCACCAATAATGTCGCCCAAGCTAGCCATAGATGAAAATAAATGTGTGTGCTAATTTCAAGCACTGACCCACGAGTTATTCTCCCCTATTCTGGATGAGGAAAACCACGTAAAACAATACTATACGCACCTACGTGTTTTTCGTGGCCAAATCTTGCCACCAAAATACATCATTTCTTTAAAAGTGGTGTCCCGACATCTATTTCTTGTGGACCCGGGCCACCGGGACATCGCTAATGTCAAGCCTTGGATACATGTTGTTGAATTATATGTTTTAATCATTGGCCACATGTGAAATTTATGTTTAATGTTCTCTAAAGTATGTTTACCTCGCATCTGGTTTTCTCTCCCGTATCTATTCTCCGTGGGAACAAAGGCGGGAAACAATTTATCATTGGTAAGAATAGCATTTCGGGGATTCCACATAATGCTCACATCGGCGGCATATCCTGTCAGTATCTTGAAAAAGAACAACGTTTATATTATATGCACATGTACATATCTCTGTACATGCTTATGCTAATAATTTTTAAACAATATTGCGTGGATTCATAATTTTAGCAAGATGAAGTTAGTAGAAGCTTTGAAAAACAAAAATTGCGAGTCATCTTGTTTTTTTCCGCTGTCAGTGTCAATACCGTTAGTGACGTTATGCAACGACCCCGTTCCGAATTTTTCCACAAAAGTTGTTCAAAATTACCGGATAACGCGAGTTGATGACAAATGTTTTGATTTTTTTTTTTTGTTCAATAAGTCTGAGGTAAGTTCACGTCCTTCCGACAGCAAACACTCACCAACGCAGTGAAAAAAATATATATGTGCTGTTTAATATTACTTCCTGGAAGGTTGCATTCAAAAAATAAAAAAAAAGGTGAATTTTACAACTACCCCGCGTTGATAACGACGCATGTTATCTGGTGAGAGGGTGATCGAGGTACGGCAATGCTGATGACGCAGAGAAACATTTCTTTTAGATATCATTTCCGAATCTATTACGTAAACTCTATTAAACTAAAGTCAAAAGACCGGCACAGTGTCTCAGTATTGCGCGACATTGAAGATTATTCATATCTTTTGTGGCAGTTCAAAACAAACGTGATTGCTTACAGAACGTGGAAATGCATAAGTTATGCTATACCAATCATAGAAATGACAGATTATTGTGTCCTCACGACCATTACAGCGATACCGTAACCCTGTAAGAGTAAAATGTTTATGAAGAAACAAAGTAAGTGACCAACCTGAAATCATATTGATTGAAACAAGAGTTGTTAAAATTTTTAAGATAACCTGAAGTCATATTGATTGAAACAAGAGTTGTTCAAATTTTTAAGATTAAATGTTTAATTTTCCCTCTCTTTCTTTTCGTCATTTTGTTGTTGTTTGTTTTTTATCTTGGTGAAATTCATTTCAATGATGCTTCAAGGACACAAAGCTGCATACTCCAGCAGCCCGAGATTGCTCCTTTAACGATGTCACATGTAGACCCACGAGTGCAGACTGATAACCTTTCTTTCCCAAAGTGGAGCAACACTGCTCAAAGAGCCGATTGGGAGAGACGTGGTCATGTACGGTTCTGCTGGCTGACAATGCAGAGGGAAGTTATGATTAGTGAATTGATGTTGGACCCATGCTGTATCACTTTCCCACCGATGGGTGTAGAGCAACAATATTGTCACACCCCTTCCGACAAGTTATCATTCAGATACCATTACCAGGGCCCTGTTTGATAAAGCTGTTCGTAAAGTTACCCATATGGCTTTACGAACGACTGGAATATAAATTGCCAATATGTGTACCCATTTTTTCCCCTCACGTTTGAACAAAATACGACTGTATATCAATATTTCATCTACTTTAGGGCAAAAATAACTTTCAACTAATAACGTGTGTAAGCATGTAAGAATAGTCAACTGCAAATTATCAACTGCAAATTTAAACTTAAGCTACTAAAATTAACAATGATTAGGAAACCCACTTGGCTTGCCATATTTAAGTCGTGCGTAACTTTACGAACAACTTTATGAAACAGGGCCCAGGTCCCATACACTCCAACGGGTAGCTCTCTTACTGGAGCTAAATGTCATTAAAATGACTGCATTTAAATCTTAATCTTTCGATAAATTTGCTTTGAAAAATCAACACAGACAAAGATAGAAATAATTGTGTATAATATTGAGCACATTTTTACATTAGTGGTGGAAACCATTCAAAGCCCCGCATAGAAAATGTGAATACTGAGAGAGCTTGAAACGTATTTAAAAGTATGTTTATTGGAAACAAAAAGTTCAGGACGAGGAGGGAAGAAAGCATCATAATCTTAAAGAAATTTGACAACAGAAGCAAAGCAGAACAAAGTGAGCCTGCAACTTTGTTTTGCTTTGTTTTTTGGGATGTCTCAGCTATCTAAAAATTGATTTTCATTAAAAAAAAAAGCTTTTACATCATCTTAGAATAGCATGTATGCTTCATACTGGTGGTTTCTAATCATCTTGTAAAAAGTTAAAACCTGAATCCCCATCTCAACCAACACATCACCATCTCTTTAAACAAAGAATTTCATTTGCTATATCACTCGTTAAAAGCCGATATTATGTCACTACCCTATATAATAAAATTGCTATAGATTTCCAGAAAGAGACTGTCATTATGTCATCAGTAAACTGTTGTAGCAAACCTCTCGGTTTGAAGTCTACAGCTCGCTGTTTTCTCACTGGCCTCGAAAGTCAACAGCCTCTCTGCAAACTTACAAAGTCCACTTACCAGCTGTTTCTAATTCCGCGGTGGTTATCTTAAAGACACCAGTCCAGGTCCAATGCCGGGTGGAGGACACAATATCTTGGTTTTTGAGAACCTGGAAATCAATGCTCCCCATGTGTTGAAGAAATGAAAATGTCAATAAAAAATAAAACAAAATGGAGGAATAAATTAAGATTTGTATAATCACTTTAAACAACTATTAAGCACTGACGATCGAGACTAATTTAAATTTTTAAAGATAGATAGATATATTTCGTTAATGCATTCGATAATGCATTCGTTAACGATAATCGAGTGAATAACATATTGAATGATACATTGAGTAATCAATCATTAGTTGATGAATTAATTCGTAAATTAGGATAGATGATCACAACATAAGAAGTTCAATAAAGATTTCGGACACACTGTTTGAATACATCCCTAAATCACAAGTTTACTGTCTGCATTTACGTCTTGTTCAGTTACGTCTAATTGTTCAATTACGTCTACATTTATGTCTAATTTTCCTGTATCTCCTTGTCAGAACGCTCACAGTGACACATGTCACTCACTGATTTAATTTGAATTCAATACTGTGAAATTGATAAAATAACGAAGTTATATGAAAATCAGAAATGGAACGTGATTTATAGGTTATTGAATCTTAAAATTCCAAATGTTTTCTCGCAGGTGTCATTTGTCAGCGCAATCACTTACATTAAAGGGGCCCTGAAATCAAAATGCATGTTGATTTGTGTTGATTTATGATACCCTCAACATCACTTTTGCGGTGAAATGAATATCTAGAAACATTTCATATGTTTTTAACGATTTT